>NW_006408969.1:324901-335413 GCF_000296735.1 Chrysochloris asiatica
CATGTACAGAGAGCTAGCTATAAGGCAGACAAGTCCAAAATATCCATATACAGAGAGCTAGCTACATGGCAGACAAGTCCAATATGTCCATATACAGAGACCTATCTACTTGGCAGACCAGTCCAACATATCCATGTACTCAGTTCTACCTACTTGGCAGATGAGTCCAATATGTCCATATACTGAGAGCTAGCTACATGGCAGAGTAGTCCAACAGGTCGATACACAGAATACTAATTACGTGGCAGATGAGTCCAACATGTCCATATACTGAGAGCTAACTACATCGCAGACAAATCCAATATGTTCATATACAGAGAGCTACCTACATGGCAGATCAGTCCTAAATTTGTATGCCAGAGAGCTAACTATGTGTCAGACGAGTCCAAAATGTCCATACATAGTGTTCTAGCTACATGGCAGATGTGTCCAACTTGTACATATTCTGAGAGCTAGCTACATACAGACGAGTTCAAAATGTCCATATACATAGAGCTAGCTATATGGCAGGGTAGTGCAACATTTCCATATACAAAGTTCTAGCTACAAGGCAGATGAGTCCAACTTGTCTATATACAGACAGCTAGCTATATGGCAGAGTCGTGCATCATTTCCATATACAGAGTTCAAGCTACATGGCACATGAGTCCAAAATGTTCATATACTGAGAGATAGCAAAATGGCAGACAAGTACAATATGTTCAAATACAGAGAGCTACCTACTTGGCAGATCAATCCAATATATCCATGTAAAGAGAGCTAGCTACATTGCAGATGAGTCCAAAACGTCCATATACAGAGAGCTAGCTAGATGGCAGATGTGTTCAACGTGTCCTTATAATGAGATCTAGCTACATGGCAGAGGAGTACAACATGTCCTTATAACAGGAACTAGCTACATGGCAGATGAGCCCAATATGTTCATATACAGAGAGCTACCTGCTTGGAAAATCAGTCCAACATATCCATGTACAGGGAGTGAGCAACATGACAGACAAGTCCAATAAGTTCATATATGGGAGCTACTACATGGCAGGCTAGTGCAACATTTCAATATACAGACTTCTAGCTACATGGCAGATGTGTTCAAAATATCCATATACTGAGAGCTACCTACATGGCAGAGCAGTCATACATGTCCATATTCAGGGTAGTAGCTGCATGGCAGATCCATTCAAAATGTCCATATACCGAGAGCTAGCTACATGGCAGAGTAGTGACTCATTTCCATATACATAGTTCAAGCTACATGGCAAATGAGTCCAAAGTGTTCATATATTGAGAGCTAGCTACATGGCAGAGTAGTCCTACATGTCCATATACAGAGTTCAAGCTATATGGCAAATGAGTCCAATATGTTCATATACAGAGAGCTACCTACTTGGCACATCAGTCCAACATATCCATGCTCAGAGAGCTAACTACATGTCAGACAAGTCCAAAATGTCCATATTCAGATAGCTAGCTACATGGCATGGTAGTGCAACATTTCAAAATACAGAATTCTAGCTATGAGGCAGATGAGTACAACTTGTTTATATACAGAGAGCTAGCTACATGGCAGGGAAGTGCAATGTATCCATATACAGGGTTCTAGCTACAAGGAAGATGACTCCAACTTGTCTATATACAGAAAGCTGGCTACATAGCAGAGTAGTGCAACATGTCCATATACAGGGTACTTGCTACATGGCAAATGAGTCCAACATGTCAATATACTGAGAGCTAGCTACATGGCAGACAAGTCCAAATATGTTCCTATACAGAAAGCTACCTACTTGGCAGATCAATCCAACATGTCCATGTACAGAGAGCCAGCTACATAGCAGACGAGTCCCAAATGCCTATATACAGAGAACTAGCTAGATGACAGATGTGTCCAACGTGTCCATATACTGAGAGCTAGCTACATGCTAGAGTAGTCCAACATGTCCATATGTAGGGAACTAGCTACATCGCAGATGAGTCCAATATGTTCATATACAGAGAGCTACTTACTTGGCAGATCAGTCAAACATATCCATGTACAATCCATGTACAAAAAAGTCCAATATGTTTATATAGAGAGAGCTACCTACATGGCAGGCTACTGCAACATTTCCATATACAGCTACATGGAAGTTGTGTCCAAAATGTCCATATACAGAGAGCTAGTTAAATGGCAGAATAGTGCCTCATTTCCATATATAGAGTTCAAGCTACATGGAAGATGTGTCCAACGTTTCCAGACACTGAGAGCTAGCTACATGGCATAGTATTCCTACATGTCCATATACAGAGTCCTGGGTACTTGGCAGATGTGTCCAACATGTCCATATACTGAGAGCTAGCTACATGGCAGACAAGGCCAATATGTTCATACAAAGGGCTAGCTACATGGCAGAGTAGTGCAACCTTTCCATATAAAGAGTGCTAGCTACATGGCAGATGTGTCCAACTCTGCCATGTTGGACTACTCTGCCATGTAGATAGCTCTCATTATATGGACAAGTTGGACTCATCTTCCTTGAAGGTAGTACCCTGTATATGGACATGTAGGATTACTCTGCCATGTAGATTGCTCTAAGTACATGAATACTTTGGACTCACCTGCCATGTAGCTTGAACTCTGTATATGGAAATGATGCATTACTCTGCCATGTAGCAAGCACTCTGTATATAGACAAGTTTGACTCATCTGCCTTGTAATTATAACTCTGTATATGGAAATGTTGCACTACACTGCCATGTGCTAGCTCTCTGTATATGGATATTTTGGACTCCTATGCCATGTAGCAAGCTCTCTGTACATGGATATGTTGGGCTGATCTCACAAGTAGGTTGTTCTCTGTATTAGAACATATTGGACTAGTCTGCCATTCAGCTAGCACCCTTTACATGGACTTGTTGGAGTACTCTGCAATGTAGCTAGCTCTCAGTATATGGACAAGTTGGACTCATCTGCCTTGAAGTTAGTACCCTGTATATGGACATGTTGGACTACTTTGCCATGTAGCTAGTTATGTGTACATGGATATGGTGGACTGATCTGCCAAGTAGGTAGCTTTCTGTATATAAACATATTGGACTTGACTGCCATGTAGATAGGTCTCAGTATATGGACATGTTGGACTCATCTACCATGTAGCTAGAAACCTGTATATGGACTGTTGCATTACTCTGCCATGTAGATTGCTCTAAGTACATGAATACTTTGGACTCATCTGCCATGTAGCTTGAACTCTGTATATGGAAATGATGCACTACTCTGCCATGTAACTAGCTCTCTGTATATAGACAAGTTGGACTCATATGCCTTGTAGCTAGCACACTTTATATGTACATGTTGGACTACTCTGCCATGTAGCTAGCTCTCTGTATGTGGATATTTTGGACTCGTCTGCCATGTATCAAGCTCTCTGTACATGTATATGTTGGACTGATCTGCCAGAGTGCTAGCTCTCTGTATATGAACATATTGGACTTGTCTTCTATGTAGCTAGCACTCAGTACTTTGACACGTTGGACACATCTGATATGTAGCTAGAACTCTGTATATGGAAATGTTGCACTACTCTGCCATGTAGCTATCTCTCTGTACATAGAGAAGTTGGACTCATCTGACTTGTAGCTAGAACTCTGTATATGGAAATGTTACACTACCCTGTCATGTAGCTAGCTCTCTGTATATGGAGATTTTGTACTTGTCTGCCATGTAGCAAGCTCTTTGTAAATGGATATGTTGGACTGATCTGCCAGGTAGATAGCTCTCTGTATATGAACATATTTGACTTGTATGCCATGTAGCTAGCTCTCAGTATATGGACATGTTGGACTCATCTGCCATGTAGGTATTACCTTGTATATGGATAGGTTTTACTGCTCTTCCATCTTGATAGCTCTCAGTATATGAACACTTTGGAATCATCAGCCATGTAGCTTTAACTGTGTATATGTAAATGATGCACTACTCTGTCATGTAGCTAGCTCTCTATATATAGACAAGTTAGACTCATCTGCCTTGTAGCTAAGACCTTGTATATGGACATGTTGGATTACCCTACCATATATCTAGCTCTCAGTATATGGACAAGATTGACTCATCTACCGTGAAGCTAGTACCCTGTATATGGACATGTTGGACCACTCTACCATGTATTTAGCTCTTTGTATATGGACATTTTGGACTCGTCTGCCATGTGTCTTGCTCTCTGTACATGGATATGTTGGACTGATCTGCCTAGTAGGTAGTTTTCTGTATATGAACATATTGGACTTGTCTGCCATGTAGCTAGCGCTCAGTATATGGACATGTTGGTCACATCTGCCATGTAGCTAGAACTATGTATCTGGAAATGTTGCCCTTCTCTGCCATGTAGCCAGCTTTCTGTATATAGACAAGTTGGACTCATCTGCCTTGTAGCTAGAACTCTGTATATGGAAATGTTCCATACTCTGCCATGTAGCTAGCTCTCTCTATATGAACATATTGGACTGTCTGCCATGTAGCTAGCTTTCAGTATATGGACAAGTTGGACTCATCTGCCACTTAGCTAGTACTCTGCCATGTAGATTGCTCTAAGTATATGAACAATTTGGACTCATCTGCCATGTAGCTTGAACTCTGAATATAGAAATGACACACTACTCTAGTTAGAACTCTGTATATGGAAATGTTGCACTACTCTGTTATGTAACTAGCCCTCTGTGTACAGACAAGTTGGATTCATCTGACTTGTAACTAGAACTATGTATATGAAAATGTTACACTACACTGCACTGTAGGCAGCTCTCTGTTGGATATGTTGGGCTGATCTGACATGTTGGAGTACTCTGCCATGTAGATAGCTCTCAGTATATGGACAAGTTGGACTCATCTACCTTGAAGTTAGTACCCTGTATATGAACATGTTGGACTACTTTGCCATATAGCTAGCTCTGTGTACATGGATATGTTGTACTGATCTGCCAAGTAGGTAGCTTTCTGTATATGAACATATTGGACTTGACAGTCATGTAGATAGGTCTCAGTATATGGACATGTTGCACTACTCTGCCATGTAGTTTGCTCTAAGTATATGAATACTTTGGACTCATCTGCCATGTAGCTTGAACTCGGTATATCGAAATGATACACTACTCTGCCATGTAGCTAGCTCTCTGTATATAGACAAGTTAGACTCATCTGCCTTGTAGCTAGTACCCTGTATATTGACATGTTGGACTACTCTGCTATGTATCTAGCTCTCAATATATGGACATTTTGGTCTCGTCTGCATGTAGCTAGCTCTCTGTGCATGGATATGTTGGACTGATATGCCAAGTAGTTATCTCTTTGTATATGAACATATTGGACTTGTCCGCCATGTAGCTAGCTCTCAGTATATGAAAACTTTGGACTCATCTGTCATGTAGCTTGAACTCTATATATGGAAATGATGCATACTCTGCCGTTTAGCTAGCTCTCTGTTTATGGACATTTTGGACTCATCTGACATGTAGCTAGCTCTCAGTATATGGACATGTTGGACTCATCTGCCATGTAGCTAGTACCCTGTGTATGGACCTGTTGGACTACTCTGCCATGTAGCTAGCTCTCAGTATATGGACATGTTGTATTACTCTGCCATGTAGCTAGCTTTCTGTATATAGACATTTTGGACTCGTCTGCCATGTAGCTAGCTCTCTGTACTTGGATATGTTAGAATAATCTGCTAAGGAGGTAGTTCTTTGTATATGAACATTTTGGAGTTGCCTGCCATGTATCTAGCTCTTAGTATATGGACATGTTGGTCTCATCTGCCATGTAGCTAGTACCCTGTATATGGACATGCTGAACTACTCTGCCATGTAGCTAGCCCTCTGTATATAGACAAGTTGGATTCATCTGCCTTGTAGCTAGAACTATGTATTTGGAAATATTGCACTACCCTGCCATGTAGCTAGCTCTCTGTATTTGGACATTTTGGCCTCGTCTGCCATGTAGCAAACTCTCTATAAATGGATATGTTGGACTGATATGTCAGGTAGGTAGCTCTCAGTATATGAACATATTGGACTTGTCTGCTATGTAGCTAGCTCTCAGTATATGGACACGTTGGACACATCTGCCATGTAGCTAGAATTTTGTATATGGAAATGTTGCACTACTCTGCCATGTAGCTAGCCCTCTGTGTATAGACACGTTGGACTCACCTGCCTTGTAGTTAGAACACTGTAAATGGAAATGTTGCACTAACTTTCCATGTAGCTAGCTCTCTCTATATGGACATTTTGGACTCGTCTGCCATATACCTAGTTCTCTGTACATGGATATGTTGGACTGATCTGCCAAGTAGGTAGCGCTATATATAAGAACATATTGGACTTATCTGCCATGTAGCTAGCACACTTTATAGCAACATGTTGGAGTACTGTGCCATGTAGCAATCTCTCAATATATGCACACTTTGTACTCATCTGCCATGTAGCTAGCTCTCTGTATATGAACATATTGGACTTGTCTGCCATGTAGCTAGTTCTCAGTATATGGACCTGTTTGACTCATCTGCCATGTATCTTGAACTCTGTATATGGAAATGATGCATACTCTGCCATGTAGCTTGCTCTCTGTATATAGACAAGTTGCACTCATCATCCTTTTTGCTAGTACCCTGTATATGGACATGTTGGAATACTCTGTCATGTAGCTAGCTCTTTGTATATGGACATTTTGGATTTGTCTGCCATGTATATAGCTTTCTGTACATGGATATGCTGAACTGATCTGCCAAGGAGGTAGCTCTCTGTATATTAACATAGTGGACTCCTCTGCCATGTAGCTAGCTCTCAGTACAGGGACACGTTGTATACATCTGCAATGTATGTAGAACTCTGTATATGGACATGTTGCACTACTCTGCCATGTAGTCAGCTCTCTGTATATTGACAAGTTGGACTCATCTGCCTTGTAGCTAGAATTCTGTATATGGAAATGTTGCACTACTCTGTGATGTAGTTAGCTCTCTCTATATGAACATATTTGACTTGTCTGCCATGTATATGGACATGTTGGACTCATCTGCCATGGAGCTAGTACCCTGTATATGGACATGTTGGACTACTCTGCCATGAAGATAGCTCTCAGTATATGAACACTTTGGACTCATCTTCCATATAGCTTGAACTGTGTATATGGAAATGATGCACTACTCTGCTAAGTAGCTAGCTCTATGTATATAGACAAGTTGGATTCATCTGCCTTGTAGCTAGGACTTTGTATATGGACATGTTGGACTACTCTGCCATATAGCTAGCTATCAATATATGGACAAGTTGGAATCCTCTGCCTTGTAGCTAGTGCCCTGTATATGGACATGTTAGACTACTCTGCAATGTAGCTAGCTCTCGTTATATGGACATTTTGGACTCTTCTGCCATGTAGCTAGCACTCAGTATAGGGACACGTTGGACACACCTACCATGTATATAGAACTCTGTATATGGACATGTTGCACTATTCTTCCATGTAGACAGCTCTCTGTACATAGTCAAGTTGGACTCATCTGTCTTGTAGCTAGTACCCTGTATATGGACATGTTGGACTACTCTGCCATGTAGCTAGCTCTCTGTATATGGACTCTTAGGACTCGTCTGACATGTAGGTAGCTCTCTGTTCATGAATATGTTGGACTGATATGCCAAGTAGGTAGTTTTCTGTATATGATCATATTGAACTTGTCTGCCAATGAAGCTAGCTTTCAGTATATGGAAATATTGGACTCATCTGTCATGTAGCTACTACCCTGTATATGAACATATTGAACTACTCTGCTATGTAGTTAGATCTTAGTGTATGTACATGTTGGACACATCTGCCATGTAGCTAGAACTCTGTATATGGAAATGTTGCACTACTCTGCAATATACCTAGCCCTCTGTATATAGACAAGTTGGACTCATCTAACTTGTAGCTAGAACTCTGTATAAGAAAATGTTGCACTACCCTACCATGTAGCCAGCTCTCTTTACATGGATATGTTGGACTTGTCTGCCATGTAGCTAGCTCTCTATATATGGACATTTTGGACTCATCTGCCATGTAGCTAGCTCTCTGCACATGGATATGTTGGACTGATCTGCCAAGTAGGTAGCTCTCTGTATATGAACATACTGGACTTGTCTGCTATGTAGCTTGTTCTCAGTACATGGACACATTGGACACATCTGCCATGTAGCTAGAATTCTGTATATGGAAATGTTGCACTACTCTGCACAAGTTGGACTCATCTGACTTGTAATTATAACTCTGTATACGGAAATGTTGCACTACACTGCCTTGTAGCTAGCTCTCTGTATATGGACATTTTGGACTTCTCTGCCATGTAGCCAGCTCTCAGTATATGGACATATTGGACTCAAATGCCATGTAGCTAGTACCCTCTATATGGGCATGCTGGTCTATGCTGCAATGTAGCTAGCTCCCAGTATATGGACACTTTGGACTCATCTTCCATGTAACTTGAACTCTGTATATGGCAATGTTGCAATTCTCTGCCATTTAGCTAGCTCTCTGTATATGGACATTTTGGACTCGTCTGGCATATAGCTAGCTCTCAGTATATGGACATTTTAGACACATCTGCCATGTAGCTAGAACTCTGTATATTGACATTTTGGACTCGCCTGACATGTAGTTAACTCTCTATGCATGGAAATTTAGGACTGATCTGCCCTGTAGGTAGCTGCCAGTATATGGACACATTGGACCCATCTGCTGTGTAGCTAATAACCTGTATATCGAACTGTTGGACTTCTCTCCCATGTAACTAGCTCTCAGTATATGGACATATTGGACTCATCTTTCAAGTAGGTAGCTCTCAGTATGTGGATATGTTGGAATGATATGCCAAGTAGGTAGCTCTCTGTATATGAACGTATTGGCCTTGTCTGCCATGTAGCTAGCTCTCAGTATATGGACATGTTGGTCACATCTGCCATGTAGCTAGAACTCTGTTTATGGAAATGTTGGAACACCCTGCTATGTAGCTAGTTCTCTGTATCTGGACTTTTTGGGCTCATCTGACATGTAGCTACCTCTCTGTGCAGGGATATGTTGGACTGATCTGCCAAGTAGGTAGCTCTCTGTATATGAACATATTGTACTTCTCTGCCATGTAGATAGCTCTCAGTATATGGATATGTTGGACTCATCTGCCATGTAGCTAGTACCTGTATATGCACATGTTAGAGTACTCTGTCATGTAGCAAACTCTCAGTATATGGACACGTTGGACACAACTGCCATGTAGCTAGAACTCTATATATGGAAATGTTGCACTACCCTACCATGTATCTTGCTCTCTGTATATGAACATGTTGGACTTGACTGCCATGTAGATAGCTCTCAGTACATGAACATGTTAGACTCATCTGCCATGTAATTAGTATCCTGTGTATGGACATGTTGGACTACTCTGCCATGTAACTAGTATTCAGTATATGGACACGTTGGACACATCTACCATTTAGCTAGAATTCTTTATATCTTAATGTTGCACTACCCTGCCATGTAGCTTGCTCTCTGTATATGAACATATTGGACTTGCCTGCCATGTAGCTAGCTCTCACTATATGGACATGTTGGGTTCATCTGACATGGAGCTAGTATCCTGTATATGGACATGTTGCACTACTCTTCCATGTATCTAGCTCTCTGTATATAGATAATTTGGATTCATCTGCCATCTAGCTTGAACTCTGTATATAGAAATGATGCACTACTCTTCCATGTAGCTGGCTATCTGTATGTAGACAAGTTGGACTCATCTGCCATGTAGCTTGAACTCTATATATGGAAATGTTGTACTACCCTGTCTTGTAGCTAGCTCTCTGTATATGAACTTATTGGGCTTGTCTGCCATGTAGCTAGCTATCAGTATATGGACATGTTGGACTCATCTGCCATGTAATTAGTATCCTGTGTATGGACATGTTGGAATACTCTGCCATGATGCTAACTCACAGTATATGGACACTTTGGACTCATCTGCCATGTAGCTTGAACTTCGTATATGGAAATGATGCACTACTCTGCTATTTAGCTAGCTCTCTGTATATGGACATTTTGGAATCGTCTGACATGTAGCTAGCTTTCATCATATGGACAAGTTGGACTCATCTGCCTTGTAGCTAAAACTCTGTATATGGAAACGTTGCACCACACTGCCATGTAGCTAGCTCTCTATATATGGACACACCTGCCATATATCTTGAACTCTGTATATGTAAATGTTGCATTACCCTGCCATGTAGCTAGCTCTCTGTATATGAACATATTGTACTTCTCTGCCATGTAGATAGCTCTCAGTATATGGACATGTTGGACTCATCTGCCATGTAGCTAGTACCCTGTATATGCACATGTTGGACTACTCTGCAATGTATGTAGCTCTCTGTATATAGACAAGTTGGAGTCATCTGCCATGTAGCTTGAACGCTGGATATGGAAATGATGCACTACTCTGCCATTTAGGTAGCTCTCAGATTATAGAC
>NW_006408969.1:335513-345099 GCF_000296735.1 Chrysochloris asiatica
CTTGAACGCTGGATATGGAAATGATGCACTACTCTGCCATTTAGGTAGCTCTCAGATTATAGACAAGTTGGAGTCATCTGCCATGTAGCTTGAACTCTGGATATGGAAATGTTGCACTACTCTGCCGTGTGGCTAGCTCTCTGTATATGAACATATTGGACTTGTCTGCCATGTAGCCAACTCTCAGTATATGGACATTTTGGACTCATCTTCCATGTAGATTGAACTCTGTATATGGAAATGGTGCACTGCTCTGCTATTTAGCTAGCTCTCCGTATATGGACATTTTGGACTCGTCTGACATGTAGCTAGCTCTCAATATATGAACAATTTGGACTCTCTGTATATAGACAAGTTGGAGTCATCTGCCTTGTAGCTAGAACTCTGAATATGGAAACGTTGCACTGCCCGGCCATGTAGCTAGCCGTCTGTATATTGACACGTTGGACACATCTGCCATGTAGGTAGAACCACTTACATAGACATGTTGGAGTACTCTGCCATGTATATTGGACTTGTCTTACATGTAGCCAGCTCTCAGTACATGGACATGTTGGACACATCTGTGTTGTAGCTAGAACTCTGTATATGGACATATTGGAGTTTTCTGTCATGTAGCTAGCTCTCAGTACATGAACTCTTTGGACTGCTCTACCATGAAGCTTGAATTCTGTATATGGAAAAGATGCACTACTCTGCCATGAAGCTAGCTCTCTGTATATGGACATTTTGGACACATCTGCCATGTGGCCAGAACTCTGTATATGGAAATGTTGCATCACCCTGCCATATAGCTACCTCTATGTATATGAACATATTGGACTTGTCTGCCATGTAGCTAGCTCTCAGTATATGGATATGTTGGACTCATCTGCCATGTAGCTAATACCCAGTATATGGTCATGTTGCACTACTCTGCCATGTAGTTAGCTCTCTGTATATAGACGAGATGGACTCATCTGCCATGTAGCTTGAACTCTGAATATAGATATGATACACTACTCTGCCATGTAACTGGCTCTCTGTATGTAGACAAGTTGGACTTATCTGCCTTCTAGCTAGTAACCTGTATATGGACATGTTGGACTACTCTGCCATGAAACTAGCTCACAGTATATGGACACTTTGGACACATCTGCCATGTAGCTTGAACTCTGTATATGGAAATGATGCACTTCTCTGTCATTTAGCTTGCTCTCTGTATATGGACATTCTGGACTTGTCTGACATGTAGCTAGCTCTCAGTATAGGGACAAGTTGGATTCATCTGTCTGCCAGCTCTCTGTATAGGAACATATTGGACTTCTCTGCCAAGTAGCTAGCTCTCAGTATATGGACATGCTGGACTCATCTGCCATGTAGCTATTACCCTGTACATGGCCATGCTGACCTACTCTGCCATGTAGCTAACTCTAAGTATATGGACACATTGGACTCATCTTTCGTGGAGCTTGAACTCTGTATGTGGAAATCATGCATATCTCTGCCATTTAGCTAGCTCTCTGGATTTGAACATTTTGGACATATCTGCTATGTAGCTAGAATTTTGTATTTGGAAATGTGGCACTACCCTGCCATGTAGTTAGCTCTCTGTATATAGACAAGTATAACTCATCTCCCTTGTAGCTAGAAATTGGTATATGGAAATGTTGCACTATGCTGCCATGTAGCTAGCTCTCTGTATAGGAACATATTGGAATTTTCTGCCATGTATTTAGCTCCGAGTATATGGACACATTGGACACATCTGCCATGTCGCTAGAACTCTGTATATGGAAATGATGCACTACCCTGCCATGTAACTAGTTCTCTGTATATGGACGTTTTGGACACATCTGCCATGTAGCTAGAACTCTGTATATGGAAATGTTGCACTAGTCTGCCATGTAGTTAGCTCTCTTTATATGAACATATTGGACTTGTTTTCCATGTAGCTAACTCTCTGTACATGGATATTTTGGACTAATCTTCCAAGCAGTAAGCACTCTTTATATGAACATATTGGACTCATCTGCCATGTAGCTAGCTCCCTGTATATGGACATGTTGGACTACTCTGCCATGTAGCTAACTCTCAGTATATGGACAAGTTGAACACATCTGCCATCTAGGTAGCTCTCTGTATATGGACGTTTGGGACTCATCTGCCATGTAGCTAGCTCTCTTTACATGGATATGTTGGACTGATCTGGCAAGTAGGTAGCTCTCCATATATGAACATATTAGGCTTGTCTGCAATGTAGCTAGCTCTCAGTATATGAAGACTTTGGACTCATCTGCCAAGTCGCTTGATCTCTGTATATGGAAAAGATGCACTACTCTGCCATATAGCTAGCTCTCTCTGTAAAGACAAGTTGGACTCATCTGCCATGTAGCTAGTATCCTGTATATGAACATGCTGGACTACTCTGCCATGTAGCTAGCTCTCAGTATATGGAAAGGTTGGACACATCTTCAATGTAGCTAGAACTCTGTATATGGAAATGTTGCACTACTCTACCATGTAGCTAGCTCTCTTTACATGAACGTATGGGACTTGTCTGCCATGTAGCTAGCTCTCAGTATATGGACATGTTCGATTCATCTGCCAGGTATCTAGTACACAGTATATGGACCTATTGGACTACTCTGCCATGTAACTAGCCCTCAGTATATGGACATGTAGGACTCATCTGCCAAGTAGGTAGCTCTCAGTACATGCATATGTTGGACTGATCTGCCATGTAGGTAGCTCTCTGTATTTGAACATATTAGACTTGTCAACCACGTACCTAGCTCTCAGAATTTGGACATGTTGGAATCATCTGCCATGTAGCTAGAACTCTGTTTATGGAAATGTTGCACTACCATACTATGTAGCTAGTTCTCTGTATATGGACATTTTGGAATTATCTGAAATGTAGCTAGTTCTCTGTGCATGGAATGGCATGGATATGTTGGACTGATCTGCCAAGTAGGTAGCTCTCTGTATAAGAACATATTGGACTTGTCTGCCATGAAGCTAGCTTTCAGTATATGGACATGTTGGACTCATTAGCCATGTAGATAGTACCCTTTATATGGACATGTTCGACTACTGTATCATGTAGTTAGCTCACAGTATACGGACATGTTGGACTCATCTGCCATGTAGCTAGTGCCTGTATATGGACATGTTAGACTACTCTGCCATATAGCAAACTCTCAGTATATGGACACGTTGGACACTTCTGCCATGTAGCTGGAACTCTGTATATGGAAATGATGCACAACCCTGCCATGTAGCTAGCTCTCTGTATATGAACATGTTGGACTCATCTCCCATGGATCTATTGCCCTGTAAATAAACATTTGGAATTACTCTGCCATGTAGTTAGCTCTCTGTATATAGACAAGTTGGACTCATCTGCCATGTAGTTTGAACTCTGCATATGGATATGATGCACTACTCTGCCATGTAACTGGCTCTCTGTATGTAGACAAGTTGGATTTATCTGCCTTGTTGCTAGTACCCTGTATATGGACATGTTGGACTACTCTGCCATGAAGCTAGCTCACAGTATATGGACACTTTGGACTCATCTGTCATGTAGCTTGAACTCTGTATATGGAAATGATATAGTTCTCTGTCATTTAGCTAGCTCTCTGTATATGGACATTTTGGACTCGTCTGCATGTAGCTAGCTCTCAGTATAGGGACAAGTTGGATTCATCTGCCTTGTAGCTAGAACTCTGTATATGGAATTGTTGCAGTACCATGCCATGTAGCTAGCTCTCTGTATAGGAACATATTGGATTCTCTGCCAAGTAGCTAGCTCTCAGTATATGGACATGCTGAACTCATCTGCCATGTAGCTAGTACCCTGTACATGGCCATGCTGGCCTACTCTGCCATGTAGCTAGGTCTCAGTATATGGACACATTGGAGTCATCTTTCATGGAGCTTGAACTCTGTATGTGGAAATCATGCACTTCTCTGCCATTTAGTTAGCTCTCTGGATTTGAACATTTTGGACATATCTGGTATGTAGTTAGAATTCTGTATTTGGAAACATTACACTACCCTGCCATGTAGCAAGCTCTCTGTATATAGACAACTAGAACTCATCTCCCTTGTAGGTAGAACTTGTTATATGGAAATGTTGCACTACCCTGCCATGTAGCTAGCTCTCTATATATGGGCACGTTGGGCACATCTGCCATGTAGCTTGAACTCTGTGTAAATGTTGCATTATCCTGCCATGTAGCTAGATCTCTGTATATGAACATATTGGACTGTTCTGCCATTTATCTAGCTCTCAGTATATTGACACACTGGACACATCTGCCATGTCGCTAGAACTCTTTATATGGACATGTTGTACTACTCTGCCATGTAGCTTGCTCTCAGTATATAGACATGCTGGACTCATCTGTCATGTAGCTAGTACCCTGTATATGGACATGCTGGACTACTCTGCCATGTAGCTAGCTCTCAGTATATGGAAAGGTTGGAACAACTGCAATGTACCTAGAACTCTGTATATGGAAATGTTGAACTACTCTACCATGTAGCTAGCTCTCTGTACATGAACGTATGGGACTTGTCTGCCATGTAGCTAGCTCTCAGTATATGGACATGTTGGACTCATCTGCCATGTAGCTAGTACACAGTATACGACCTGTTGGACTACTCTGCCATGTAACTAGCTCTCAGTATATGGACATGCAGAACTCATCTGCCAAGTAGGTAGCTCTCAGTACATGCATATGTTGGACTGATCTGCCAAGTAGGTAGCTCTCTGTATTTGAACATATTGGACTTGTCTGCCTTGTAGCTAGCTCTCAGTATTTGGACATGTTGAACTACTCTGCCATGTAGCTAGCTCTCAGTATACGGAAAGGTTGGAATGTCTGCAATGTAGCTAGAACTCTGTATATGGAAATGTTGCACTACTCTACCATGTAGCTCTCTTTATATGAACATATTGGACTCATCTGCCATGTAGCTAGTTCCCTTTATATGGACATGTTGGACTACTCTGTCATGTAGCTAACTCTCAGTATACGGACACGTTGAACACATCTGCCATCTAGGTAGCTCTCTGTATATGGACGTTTGGGACTCGTCTGCCATGTCGCTAGCTCTCTTTACATGGATATGTTGGACTGATGTGCCAAGTAGGTAGCTTTCTGTATATGAACATATTAGGCTTGTCTGCAATGTAGCTAGCTCTCAGTATATGAACACGTTGGTCTCATCTGCCATGTAGCTTATTCTCTGTATATGGAAATGATGCACTACTCTGTCATATAGCTAGCTCTCAGTATAGAGACAAGTTGGACTCATCTGCCATGTAGCTAGAACCCTGTATATGGACATTCTGGACTACTCTGCCATGTAGCTATCTCTCAGTGTTTGGGAAGGTTGGACATATCTGCAATGTAGCTATAACTCTGTATATGGAAATGTTGCACTACTCTACCATGTAGCTAGCTCTCTGTACATGAACGTATTGTACTTCTCTGACATGTAGCTAGCTCTCAGTATATGGACATGTTGAACTCATCTGCCATGTAGCTAGTACCCTGTATAAGGACCTGTTGGACTACTCTGCCATGTAACTAGCTCTCAGTATATTGACAAGTTGGACTCATCTGCCAAGTAGGTAGCTCTCAGTACATGAATATGTTGGACTGATCTGGCAAGTAGGTAGGTCTCTTTACTTGAACATATTGGACTTGTCTGCCATGTAGCTAGAACTCTGTTTATGGAAATGTTGCACTACCATACTATGTAGTTAATTCTCTGTATATGGACGTTTTGGACTTGTCTGAAATGTAGCTAGCTCTCTGTGCATGGATATGTTGGACTGATCTGCCAAGTAGATAGTTCTCTGTATATGAACATATTGAACTTGTCTGCCATGTAGATGGTTCTCAGTATATGGATATGTTGGACTCATTAGCCATGTAGCTAGTACTCTTTATATGGACATGTTGGACTACTGTACCATGTAATTATCTCACAGTATATGGACATGTTGGACTACTCTGCCATGTAGCTATTACCTGTATATGGACATGTTAGACTACTCTGCCATGTAGCAAACTCTCAGTATATAGACACGATGGACACATCTGCCATGTTGCTAGAACTCTGTATATGGAAATGTTGCAGTACCATGTAATATAGTTAGCTCTCTGTATATGGACATTTTGGACTCGTCTGCCATGTAGTCAGCTCTCTGTACATGGATATGTTGGGCAGTAATGCCAAGTAGGTACCTATTTGTATAAGAACATATTGAACTTGTCTGCCATGTAGCTAGCACTCTTTATATGGACATGTTGGACTACTCTGCCATGTAGCTAGCTCTCAGTATATGGACAAGTTGGACTCATCTGCCTAGAAGTTAGTACCCTCTATATGGACATGTTGGATTACTCTGCCATGTAGCTACCTCTCTTTACATGGTTATGGTGGACTGATCTTCCAAGAAGGTAGCTTTCTGTATATGCATATATTGGACTTGACTGCCATCTAGATAGGTCTCAGTATATGGACATGTTTGACTCATCTGCCTTGTAGCTAGTACCTTGTATATGGACATGTTGGACTACACTGCCATGTAGCTAGCTCTCTATATGAACATATTGGACTTGTCTGCCATATAGCTAGCTATCAGTATAGGGTCACGTTGGATACATCTGCCATTTATCTAGAGCACTACTATATGGACATGTTGCACTACTCTGCCATGTAGCCAGCTCTCTGTATATAGACAAGTTGGACTCATCTGCCTTGTAGCTAGAACTCTGTACATGGAAATGTTGCACTACTCTGCCATGTAGCTAACTCTCTGTATATGAACATATTGGACTTGTCTGTCATGTAGCTAGCTCTCAGTATATGGACATGTTGGAGTCATCCACAATGAAGGTAGTACCCTGTATATGGAAAGGTTGCATTACTCTGCCATGTAGATTGCCCTCAGTATATGAACACTTTGGACTCATCTGCCATGTAGCTTGAACTGTATATATGGAAATGATGCACTACTCTGCCATGTAGCTAGCTCTCTCTATATAGACAAGTTAGACTCATCTGCCTTGTAGCTAAGACCCTGTATATGGATATGTTGGATTACTCAGCCATATATCTAGCTCTCAGTATATGGACAAGATTGACTCATCTACATTGAAGCTAGTACCCTGTATATGGACATGTTGGACTTCTCTACCATGTATCTAGCTCTTTGTATATGGACATTTTTGACTCATCTGCCATGTGTCTAGCTCTATGTACATGGATATCTTGGACTGATCTGCCAAGTAGGTAGTTTTCTGTATATGAACATATTGGACTTGTCTGCCATGTAGCTAGCTCTCAGTATATGGACACGTTGGTCACATCTGACATGTGGCTACAACCATGTTCATGGAAATGTTGTCCTACTCTGCCATGTAGCCAGCTCTCTCTATATAGACAAGTTGGACTCATATGCCTTGTTGCTAGAAATCTGTATATGGAAATGTTCCATACTCTGCCATGTAGCTAGCTCTCTCTATATGAACATATTGGACTCGTCTGCCATGTACCTAGCTCTCAGTATATGGAATGATGGACTCATCTGTCATGTAACTAGTACCCTGTATATGGACATGTTGCACTACTCTGCCATGAAGATTGCTCTAAGTATATATAACACTTTGGACTCATCTGACATGTAGCTTGAACTCTGAATATAGAAATGATGCCATACTCTACCATGTAGATAGCTCCCTTTATATAGTCAAGTTGAACACATCTGCCATGTAGCTAGAACTCTGTATATGGAAATGTTGCACTACTCTGCCATGTAGCTAGCCCTCTGTGTATAGACAAGTTGGTCTCATCTGACTTGTAATTAGAACTCAGTATGTTGACACGTTTGACACATCTGCCATGTAGCTAGAACTCTGTATATGGAAATGTTGCACTACAATGCCATGTAGCTAGCTCTCTGTATATGGACATGTTGGACTTGTATGCCATGTAGCCACCTCTCTGTACATGGATCTGTTGGGCTGATAAGTAGGTAGCTCTCTGTATAAGAACATATTGGACTAGTCTGCCATGTAGCTAGCACCCTTTAAATGGACATGTTGGACTACTCTGCCATGTAGCCAGCTCTCAGTATATAGACAAGTTGGACTCATCTGCCATGTAGCTGGTACCCTGTATATGGAAATGTTGCACTACTCTGCCATGTACCTAGCTCTCTGTATATGAATATATTGGACTTGTCTGCCATGTAGCTAGTATATGGACTTGTTGGACCAATCTGCCATGTAGCTAGGACCCTGTATATGGACATGTTGAACTACTCTGCCATGTAGCTAGCTCTCAGTATATTGACAAGTTGGACTCATCTGCCTTGTAGTTATTACATTGTATATGGACATGTTGGACTACTCAGCCATATAGCCAGCTCTCTGTATATGGACATTTTGGGCTCGTCTGCCATGTAGCTAGCTCTCTGTACATGGATATGTTGTACTGATCTGCCAAGTACTTTGCTTTCTCTATATGAACATATTGGAATTGTCTACCATGTAGCAAGCTCTCAGTAGATGGACATGCTGGACTCATCTGACGTGTAGCTAGTACCCTGTATATGGACATGTTGAACTACTCTATTATGTAGTTAGCTCTCAGTATATGGACACGTTGGACACATCTTCCATGTAGCTAGTAAGCTGTATATGGACATATAGCACTACTCTGCCATGTAGCTAGCTCTCAGTATATGGACAGCTTGGAGACATCTGCCATGTAGCTAGAACTCTGTATATGAAAATGTTGCACTACCCTGCCATGTAGCTAGCTCTCTGTATTGGGACATTTTGAACTTGTGTGCCATGTAGCTAGCTCTGTGTACTTTGATATGTTGGACTGATCTGCCTATGGATATGTTGTACTGATATATAGCCAAGTTGGACTCATCTGCCTTGTAGCTAGATCTCTGTATATGGACATGTTGGACCCATCTGCCATGTAGCTAGTACCCTGTAGATGGACATGTTGCACTACTATGCCATGTAGATTGCTCTATGTATATGAACACTTTGGACTCAAAATCTATGTAGCTTGATCTGTGTATATGGCAATGATGCCCTACTCTGCCATGTCGCTAGCTTTCTGTATATAGACAAGTTGGACTCATCTGACTTGCAGCTAGTACCCTGTATATGGACATGTTGGACTACTCTGCCATGTAACTAGCTCTCTGTATATGGACATTTTGGGCTCGTCTGCCATGTATCTAGCTCTCTGTACATAGATATGTTGGACTGATCTTCCAAGGAGGTAGCTCTCTGTATATGAACATATTGGACCTGTCTGTGATGTAGCTAGCTCTCAGTATAGGGACACGTTAGATACATTTACCCTGTAGCTAGACTATGTATATGGACATGTTGCACTACTCTACCATGTAGCCAGCTATCAGTTTATAGAAAATTTGGACTCATCTAGCTTGTATCTAGAACTCTGTACATGGAAATGTTGCACTACTCTGCCATGTAGCTAGCTCTCTGTATATGAACATATTGGACTTGTCTGCCATGTAGCTAGCTCTCAGTAT
>NW_006408969.1:345199-347553 GCF_000296735.1 Chrysochloris asiatica
GCTAGCTCTCTGTATATGAACATATTGGACTTGTCTGCCATGTAGCTAGCTCTCAGTATATGGACACTTTGGACTCATTTGCCATGTGTCTTGAACTGTGTATATGTTAATGATGCACTATTCTGCCATGTAGCTAGCTCTTTGTATATAGACAAGTTACACTCATCTGCCTTGTAGCTGTGACCCTGTATATGAACATGTTGGACTACTCTGCCATGCCGCTAGCTCTCAGTATATGGACAAGTTTGACTCATCTGCCTTGAAGCTAGTACACTGTATATGGACATGTTGGACTGCTCTAGCATGTAGCTAGCTCAATGTATATGGACATATTGGACTTGACTGCCATGTAGATAGGTCTCAGTATATGGACATGTTGGACTCATCTGCCATGTAGCTAGTAACATGTATATGGACATGTTGCACTACTCTGCCATGAAGATTGCTCTAAGTATATGAACACTTTGGTCACATCTGCCATGTATCTTGAACTCGGTATATGGACATGTTGGACTGCTCTAGCATGTAACTAGCTCAATGTATATGGACATATTGGACTTGACTGCCATGTAGATAGGTCTCAGTATATGGACATGTTGGACTCATCTGCCATGTAGCTAGTACCCTGTATATGGACATGTTGCACTACTCTGCCATGAAGATTGCTCTAAGTATATGGACATTTTGGACTCATCTGCTATGTATCTTGAACTCGGTATATGGAAATGATGCACTACTCTGCCATGTAGCTAGCTCTATATATATAGACAAGTTGGACTAATCTGCCAAGGAGGTAGCTTTCTGTATATTAACATAGTGGACTTGTCTGCTATGGAGTTAGCTCTCAATACAGGGACACGTTGGACACATCTGCCATGTAGCTAGAACTCTGTATATGGACATGTTGCACTACTGTCCCATGTAGCCAGCTCTCTGTATATTTACAGGTTGGACTCATCTACTTTGTAGCTAGAATTCTGTATAAGAAAATGTTGCACTACCCTGCCATGTAGCCAGATCTCTGTATATAGATGTTTTGGATTCGTCTGCCATGTAGCCCACTCTCTGTACATGGATATGTTGGACAGATCCACCAGGTACGTAGCTCTCTGTAATGAACATATTGGACTTGTCTGACATGTAGCCAGTACTCTTTATATGGACATTTTGGACTCATCTGCCTTGTAGCTAGGACCCTGTATATGGACATGTTGTACTACTCTGCCACGTAGCTAGCTCTCAGTATATGCAAACGTTGGACACATCTGCCTTGTAGTTACTACACTCAATATGGACATGTTGGACTAATCAGCCATGTAGCCAGCTCTCTGTATATGGACATTTTGGACTCGTCTGCCATGTAGCTAGCTCTCTGTACATGGATATGTTGTACTGATCTGCCAAGTAGGTTGCTTTCTGTATATGAACATATTGGAATTGTCTGCCATGTAGCTAGCTCTCAGTATATGGACATGTAGGACTCATCTGACATGTAGCTAGTATCCTTTATATGGACATATTGAACTACTCTGTTATGTTGCTAGCTCTAAGTATATGGACACGTTGGAGACATCTGCCATGTAGCTAGTAAGCTGTATATGGACATGTTGCACTATTCTGCCATGTAGCTAGCTCTCAGTATATGGACAGGTTGGAGACATCGGCCATGTAGCTAGTACCCTGTATATGGAAATGTTGCACTACTCTACCATGTAGCTAGCTCTCTGTATATGAACATATTGGACTTGTCTGCCATGTAGTTACCTCTCAGTATATGGACACTTTGGACTCATCTGCCATGTGGCTGGAACTGTGTATATGGTAATGATGCACTACTCTGCCATGTAGCTAGCTCTCTGTATATAGACAAGTTGGACTCATCTGCCTTATTGCTAGAACTCTGTATATGGAAATGTTTCACTTCCCTGTCATGTAGCTAGCTCTCAGTATATGGACATTTTGGACTCTTCTTCCATGTAGTTAGCTCTCTGTACATGGATATGTTGGACTGAGCTTCCAAGTAGGTAGCTCTCTTTATATGAACATATTGGACTTTTCTGCCATGTAGCTCACTCTCAGAATATGGACACGTTGGACACATCTGCATGTAGCTACAATTCTGTATATTGAAATGCTGCACTACCCTGCCATGTAGCTATCTCTCTGTCTATGCACATATTGAATTGTCTGCCATGCTTTCAGTATATGGGCATGTTGGATTCATCTGCCATATAGCTAGTACCCTATATATGGACAGGTTGTACTCCTCTGTCATGTAGCTAGCTCAATGTATACGGACATATTGGACTTGACTGCCATGTAGATAGGTCTCAGTATATGGACATGTTGGACTC
>NW_006408969.1:347742-351239 GCF_000296735.1 Chrysochloris asiatica
TGTTGGACTGATCTGCCAAGGAGTTAGCTATCTGTATATGAACATATTGGGATTGTCTGCTATATAGCTAGCTCTCAGTATATGGATACGTTGGACACATCTGCCATGTAGTTAGAAATCTGTATATGGATATGTTGGACTACTCTGTCATGTAGCTAGCTCTCTGTACATAGGCAAGTTGGACTCATCTGACTTGTAGCTAGAACTCTGTATATGGAAATGTGGCACTACCCTGCCATGCAGCTAGCTCTCTGTATATGGACATTTTGTACTTGTCTGCCATGTAGCAAGCTCTTTCTAAATGGATTGTTGGACTGATCTGTCATGTAGGTAGTTCTCTGTATATGAACATATTGGACTTGTCTGCATTGTGGCTAGCTCTCAGTATATGGACACGTTGGTCACATGTGATATGTAAATAGAACTCTGTATATGGAAATGTTGCACAACCCTGCCATGTAGCTATCTCTCTGTATATGGATAATATGGACTCGTCTGCCATGTAACCATATCTCCGTACATGGATATGTTGGACCGATCTGCCAAGTAAGTGCTCTCTGTATATGAACATATTGGACTTGTCTGCCATGTAGCTAGTACTCTTTTTATGGACATGTTGGAGTACTCTGCCATGTAGTTATCTCTTAGTATATGAACATTTTGGACTAATCTGCCATGTAGCTTGAAATGTGTATGTTGAAATGTTTCACTATTCTGCCATGCATGTAGACAAGTTGGACTCATCTGCCTTGTTGCTAGTACCCTGTATATGGGCATGTTTGACTACCCTGCCATGTTGCTAGCTCTCTGTATATGGACATTTTGGATTCCTCTGCCATGTATATAGCTCTCTGTACATGGAAAAGTTCGACTTATCTGCCAAGGAGGTATCTCTCTGTATATGAACACAGTGGACTTGTCTGCCCTGTAGCTAGCTCTCAGTAATGGAACATGTTGGACACATCTGCCTTGTAGCTAGAACTCTGTATATGGAAATGTTGCACTACTCTGCGATGTAGCTAGCTCTCTTTATATGAACATATTGGACTTCTCTGCCATGTAGCTAGCTCTCAGTACATGGACAAATTGGACTCATCTACCTTGAAGTTAGTGCCCTGTATATGAACAATGTGGACTACTTTGCCATGTAGCTAGCTCTCAGTACATGGATATGTTGTATTGATCTGCCAAATACGTAGTTTTCTGTATATGAACATATTGGACTTGACTGCCATGTAGAAAGTTCTCAGTATATGGACATGTTGGACTTGTCTGCCATGTAGCTAGTACCATGTACATGAATATGTTGGACAACTCTGCCATGTAGATTGCTCTAAGTATATGAACACATTGGACTCATATGCCATGTATCTTGAACTCTGTATATGGAAATAAGGCACTACTCTGCCATGTAGCTAGCTCTCTGTATATAGACAAGTTGGATTCATCTGCCTTGTAGCTAGTATCCTGTATATGGACATGTTGGACTACTCTGCCATGTATATAGCTCTCTATATATGGACATTTTGTACTCGTCTGCTATGTATCTAGCTTTCTGTACATGTGTATGTTGAAATGATCTGCCACGGAATTAGCTCTCTGTATATGAACGTATTGGACTTGTCTACTATGTAGCTATCTCTCAGTATAGAGACACTTTGGACACATCTGCCATGTAGCTAGAACTCTGTATAAGGAAATGTTGCACTACCCTGCCATGTAGCTAGCTCTCTGTACATGGATATGTTAGACTGATATGCCAAGGAGGTAGCTCTCTCTATATGGACATTTTGGAGTTGTCTGCTGTGTAGCTAGCTCTCAGTATACAGACATGTTGGTCTCATCTGCCATGCAGCTAGTACACTGTATATGGACATGCTGAACTACTCTGCCATCTAGCTAGCCCTCTGTATATAGACAAGTTGGACTCATCTGCCTTGTAGCTAGAATTCTGTATTTGGAAATGTTGCATTACCCTGCCATGTAGCTAGCTCTCTGTATATGGACATTTTCGCCTGGTCTGCCATGTAGCAACCTCTCTAAATGGATATGTTGGACTGATCTGTCAGGTAGGTAGCTCTCAGTATATGAACATATTGGAATTGTCTGCTATGTAGCCACCTCTCAGTATATGGACACGTTGGACACATCTTCCATGTAGCTAGAACTCTGTATATGGAAATGTTGCACTACTCTTCCTTGTAGCTAGCCCTCTTTGTATAGACAAGTTGGACTCATCTTTCTTGTAGCTAGAACTCTGTATATGGAAATGTTGCAGTACTCTGCCATGTAGCTAGCTCTCTGTATATGGACATTTTGGAGTCATCTGCCATGTAGCCTGATCTCTGTACATGGATATGTTGGACTATCTGCCAAGTAGATAGGTCTCTGTATATGAACATATTGGACTTGTCTGCCATGTAGCTAGCACTCTCTATAATGACATGTTAGAGTACTGTGTCATGTAGCTATCTCTCAGTATATGAACAATTTGGACTCATCTTCCATGGAGCTTGAACTGTGTATATGGAAATGTTGCACTACACTGTCATGTAGCTAGCTCTCTCTATATGGATTTTTGGAATCGTCTGAAATGTAGTTAGCTCTCACTATATGGCCATGTTGGACTTATCTGATATATGTCATATATGTCTAGTACCCTGTGTATGGACATGTTGGACTGATCTGACATGTAGCCAGCTCTCAGCTTATGGACATGTTGTACTCATCTGCCATGTAGCTAGAACTCTCTATATGGAAATAATGCACTACTCTGCCTTGAAGGTAGCTCTCTGTATATAGAAATGTTGGAGTCATGTGACTTGTAGCTAGCTCTGTAAATATACACATGTTGGACTCATCTGCCATGTAACTAGAACTCTCTATATGGAAATGTTGCACTACACTGCCATTTAGTTAGCTCTCTGTATATGGACATTTTGGACTTGTCTGCCATGTAGCTAGCTCTCATTATATAGATATGTTGGATTCATCTGCCATGTAGCTAGTAGCCTGTATATGGAAATGTTGCACTACTCTGCAATGTAGCTATCTCTCCAAATATGGACACAGTGGACAAATTTAACATCTAGTTAGAACTCTGTATATGGAAATGTTTCACTACTCTCCCATGAAGCGAGCTCTCTGTATATGAACATTTTGGACTCATCTGCCATCTAGTTAGCTCTCTGTACATGGATATTGTGGGTTGATCTGCAAAGTAGGTAG
Source organism: Chrysochloris asiatica (assembly GCF_000296735.1). NCBI lineage: Eukaryota > Metazoa > Chordata > Mammalia > Afrosoricida > Chrysochloridae > Chrysochloris > Chrysochloris asiatica. The sequence continues at coordinate 350,971 of NW_006408969.1, forward strand.
CTTTCTGTAAATGAACATATTGGACTTGATCGCCATGTAGGTAGGTCTCAGTATATGGACATGTTGGACCCATCTGCCATGTAGCGAGTACCCTGTATATGGACTGTTGCACTTCTTTGCCATGTAGATTGCTGTAAGTACATGAATACTTTGGACTAATCTGCCATGTAGCTTGAACTCTTTATTTGGAAATGATGCACGACTCTGCCATGTAGCTAGCTCTCTGTATGTAGACAAGTTGGACTCATCTGCCTTGTAGCTAGTAACTT
>NW_006408969.1:351339-354008 GCF_000296735.1 Chrysochloris asiatica
CTCTGTATATAGACAAGTTGGACTCATCTGCCTTGTAGCTAGAATTCTGTATTTGGAAATGTTGCATTACCCTGCCATGTAGCTAGCTCTCTGTATATGGACATTTTCGCCTGGTCTGCCATGTAGCAACCTCTCTAAATGGATATGTTGGACTGATCTGTCAGGTAGGTAGCTCTCAGTATATGAACATATTGGAATTGTCTGCTATGTAGCCACCTCTCAGTATATGGACACGTTGGACACATCTTCCATGTAGCTAGAACTCTGTATATGGAAATGTTGCACTACTCTTCCTTGTAGCTAGCCCTCTTTGTATAGACAAGTTGGACTCATCTTTCTTGTAGCTAGAACTCTGTATATGGAAATGTTGCAGTACTCTGCCATGTAGCTAGCTCTCTGTATATGGACATTTTGGAGTCATCTGCCATGTAGCCTGATCTCTGTACATGGATATGTTGGACTATCTGCCAAGTAGATAGGTCTCTGTATATGAACATATTGGACTTGTCTGCCATGTAGCTAGCACTCTCTATAATGACATGTTAGAGTACTGTGTCATGTAGCTATCTCTCAGTATATGAACAATTTGGACTCATCTTCCATGGAGCTTGAACTGTGTATATGGAAATGTTGCACTACACTGTCATGTAGCTAGCTCTCTCTATATGGATTTTTGGAATCGTCTGAAATGTAGTTAGCTCTCACTATATGGCCATGTTGGACTTATCTGATATATGTCATATATGTCTAGTACCCTGTGTATGGACATGTTGGACTGATCTGACATGTAGCCAGCTCTCAGCTTATGGACATGTTGTACTCATCTGCCATGTAGCTAGAACTCTCTATATGGAAATAATGCACTACTCTGCCTTGAAGGTAGCTCTCTGTATATAGAAATGTTGGAGTCATGTGACTTGTAGCTAGCTCTGTAAATATACACATGTTGGACTCATCTGCCATGTAACTAGAACTCTCTATATGGAAATGTTGCACTACACTGCCATTTAGTTAGCTCTCTGTATATGGACATTTTGGACTTGTCTGCCATGTAGCTAGCTCTCATTATATAGATATGTTGGATTCATCTGCCATGTAGCTAGTAGCCTGTATATGGAAATGTTGCACTACTCTGCAATGTAGCTATCTCTCCAAATATGGACACAGTGGACAAATTTAACATCTAGTTAGAACTCTGTATATGGAAATGTTTCACTACTCTCCCATGAAGCGAGCTCTCTGTATATGAACATTTTGGACTCATCTGCCATCTAGTTAGCTCTCTGTACATGGATATTGTGGGTTGATCTGCAAAGTAGGTAGCTTTCTGTAAATGAACATATTGGACTTGATCGCCATGTAGGTAGGTCTCAGTATATGGACATGTTGGACCCATCTGCCATGTAGCGAGTACCCTGTATATGGACTGTTGCACTTCTTTGCCATGTAGATTGCTGTAAGTACATGAATACTTTGGACTAATCTGCCATGTAGCTTGAACTCTTTATTTGGAAATGATGCACGACTCTGCCATGTAGCTAGCTCTCTGTATGTAGACAAGTTGGACTCATCTGCCTTGTAGCTAGTAACTTATATATGGACATGTTGGACTACACTATCATGTAGCTAGCTCTCTGTATATGGACATTTTGGAATTTTCTGCCATGTAGCTAGCTCTCTGTACATGGATATGTTGGACTGATCTGCCAAGGAGTTAGGTCTCTGTATATGAACATATTGGACTTGTCTTCTATGTAGCTAGCTCTCAGTATAGGGACACATTGGACACATCTACCATATAGCTAGAATTCTGTATATGGAAATGTTGCACTACCCTGGCATGTAGCTAGCTGTCTGTATGTGGACATTTTGGACTCATCTGCCATGTAGCCAGATCTCTGTACATGGATATGTTGGGGTTTAATGCCAAGTAGGTAGATTTCTGTATAAGAACATATTGGACTTGTATGCCATGTAGCTAGCACACTTTATATGGACATGTTGGACTACTCTACTATGTAGCTAGCTCTCAGTATCTGGACAAGTTGGACTCATCTGCCTTAAAGTTAGTTCACTGTATATGGACATGTTGGGCTCATCTGCCATGTAGCTAGTACCCTGTATATGGACATGTTGCACTACTCTGCCATGTAGATTGCTCTAAGTATATGAACACTTTTGACTCATCTGCCATGTAGCTTGAACTCTGTGTATGGATATGATGCACTACTCTGCCATGTAGCTAGCTCTCTGTATATAGACAAGTTTGACTCATCTGCCTTGTAGATAGTACCTTATATATGGACATGTTGGACTACTCTGTCATGTAGCTAGCTCTCTGTATATGGACATTTTGGAATCGTCTGCCATGCATCTAGCTCTTGGTACATGTATATGTTGGACTGATCTGTCAAGGAGGTAGCTCTCTGTATATGAACATATTGGATTTGTCTTCTATGAAGCTAGCTCTTAGTATAGGGACACGTTAGACACATCTACCATATAACTAGAACACTGTATATGGAAATATTGCACTACCCTGCCATGTAGCTAGCTATCTGTATATGGACATTTTGGACTCATCTGCCATGTAGCAAGCTCTGTGTAAATGTATATGTTGGACTGATCTGCCAGGTAGGTAGCTCTCTGTATATGAACATATTGGACTT
>NW_006408969.1:354118-356760 GCF_000296735.1 Chrysochloris asiatica
TCTACCATGTAGCTAGCCCTCTGTATAAAGACAAGTTGGACTCATCTGACATGTAGCTAGAAATCTGTATATGGAAACGATGCACTAACCTGCCATGTAGCTAGCTCTCTGTATATGGACATTTTGGACTCATCTGCCATATAGCCAGCTCTCTGTACATGGATATGTTGGGGTTTAATGCCAAGTAGATAGCTTTCTGTATAAGAACATATTGGACTTTTTGCCATGTAGCTAGCACACTTTATATGGACATGTTGGACTACTCTGCCATGTAGCTAACTCTCAGTATATGGACAAGTTGTACTCATCTGCCTTGAAGTTAGTAACCTATGTATGGTCATGTTGGACTACTTTGCCATATAGCTAGCTCTCTGTACATGGATATCATGGATTGATCTGCCAAGTAGGTAGCTCTCGTATATGAACATACTATACTTGACTGCCATGTAGATAGGTCTTAGTATATGGACATGTTGGACTCATCTGCCATGTAGTTAGTACCCTGTATATGGACATGTGGCACTACTTTGCCATGTAGATTGCTCTAAGTATATGATCTCTTTGGACTCATCTGCCATGTAGCTTGAACTCTGTATATGGAAATGATGCACTACTCTGCCATGTAGCTAGCTGTCTGTATATGTACATATTGGGCTTGTCTGCCGTGTAGCTAGCTCTCAGTATATGGACATGTTGGACTCATCTGCATTGTAGCTAGTACCCTGTATATGGACATGTTCCACTACTCTGCCATGGAGATAGCTCTCAGTATATGAACACTTTTGACTCATCTGCCATGTGGCTTGAACTGTGTATATGGTAATGATGCACTACTCTGCCTTGTAGCAAGCTCTCTGTATATACACAAGGTAGACTCGTCTGACTTGTAGCTAGGACCCTGTATATGGACATGTTGAACCACTCTGTCATGTAGCTAGGTCTCAGTATATGGACAAGGTTGACTCATCTGACTTGAAGCTAGTACCCTGTATATGGACATGTTGGACTACTCTACCATGTAAATAACTCTCTGTATAAGGACATTTTGGGCTTGTGTGCCATGTAGCTAGATCTCTGTACATGGATTTGTTGTACTGATCTGCCAAGTAGGTATTTTTCTGTATATGAACATATTGGACTTGTCAGCCATGTAGCTAGCTCTCAATTTATAGACATGTGGACTCATCTGACATGTAACTAGTACCCTCTATATGGACATATTGAACTACTCTGCTATGTAGCTAGCTCTCAGTATATGGACACGTTGGACACATCTGCCATGTAGCTAGAACTATGTATACGGAAATGTTACCCTACTCTGCCATGAAGCCAGGTCTCTGAATATAGACAAGTTGGACTCTTCTGCCATGTAGCTAGAACTCTGTATATGGAAATGTTCCACTACTCTGCCATGTAGCTAGCTCTCAGTATATGGACATGTTGGACTCATCTGCCATGTAGGTAGTACTCTGTATATGAACATGTTGCACTACTGTGCCATGTAGATTGTTCTAAGTATATGAACACTTAGCAGTCATCTGCCATGTAGCTTGAACTCTGTATATAGAAATGATGTACTACTCTACCATGTAGATAGCTCGCTGTATAAAGACAAGTTGGACTCATCTGCTTTGTAACTAGTACCCTGTATATGGACATGTTGGAATACTCTGCCATGTAGCTAGATCTCTGTATATGGACATTTTGGACTCGTCTGCCATGTAGTAAGTTCTCTGTAAATGGATATGTTGGACTGATCTGCCAGGTAGGTAGCTCTCTGTATATGAACATATTAGACTTGTCTGCTATGTATATGGCATATTAGACTTACTGCCATGTAGCTAGAACTCTGTATATGGAAATGTTCCACTACTCTGCCATGTATATGGACAAGTTGATCACATCTGATATGTAGATAGAACTCTGCATATGGAAATGTTGCACTATTCCGCCATGTAGCTAGCTCTCTGTATATGGACAATTTGACTAGTCTGCCATGTAGCCAGATCTCTGTACATGGATATGTAGGACCGATCTGCCAAGTAGGTAGCTCTCTGTATATGAACATATTGGACTTGTCTGCCATGTAGCTAGTACTTTTTATATGTACATGTTGGAGTACGCTGCCATGTAGCTATCTCTCAGTATATGAACACTTTGGACTCATCTGACATGTAGCTTGAAATATGTATATGGAAATGTTTTAATACTCTGCCATGTATATAGACAAGTTGGACTCATCTGCCTTGTTGCTAGTACCCTGTATATGAACATGTTGGACTACTCTGCCATGTAGCTAACTCTCTGTCTATCGACATTTTGGACTCGTCTGCCATGTATCTAGCTCTCTGTAAATGGATGTGTTGTACTGATCTGCCAAGGAGGTAGCTCTCTGTATATGAAAATATTGGACTTGTCTGCCATTTATCTAGCTGTAAGTATATGGACACATTGAACACATCGACCATGTAACAAGAACTCTGTGTGTAAATGTTGCACTACTCTGCCATGTAGTCTCAGTATATGACTGAGTATATGCTCAGTATATGCTCACTGTATATAGACAAGTTGGACTCATCTGCCTTGTAGCTAGAACTCTGTATATGGAAATGTTGCACTACTCTGCCATGTAGCTAGCTCTC
>NW_006408969.1:356860-368965 GCF_000296735.1 Chrysochloris asiatica
CTCACTGTATATAGACAAGTTGGACTCATCTGCCTTGTAGCTAGAACTCTGTATATGGAAATGTTGCACTACTCTGCCATGTAGCTAGCTCTCTTTATATGAATGTATTGGACTTGTCTGCCATGTAGTCAGCTCTCAGTATATGGACATGTTGGACTCATCTGCCATGTAGCTAGTATACTGTATAAGGACATGTTGAACTTCTCTGCCATGTTGCTAGTCTTAGTATATGAATAATGTGGACTCCTCTGCCTTGTAGCTAGTACCCTGTATATGAACATGTTGGACTATTCTGTGATGTAGCTAGCTCTTTGTATATGGACATTTGTACTCGTCTGTCATCTACGTAGCTCTCTGTACACGGATATGTTAGACTGATCTGCCAAGTAAGTAGTTTTCTGTATATGAACTTATTGGACTTGTCTGCCATTTAGCCAGAACTCTGTATATGGAAATGTGGCACTACACTGCCATGAAGCCAGCTGTGTAAATGAACATACTGGACTTATCTGCCATGTAGCTATTACACTTTATATGGACATATTTGACAACTCTGCCTTGTAGCTAGCTCACAGTATATGAACACTTTGGAATCATCTGTCATGTGGCTTGTACTGTGTATATGGAAATGATGCACTACTCTGCCATGTAGCTAGCTCTCTGTATATGGACATTTTTGACTCGTCTGCTATGTACCTAGTACCCTGTATACGGATATGTTGAACTACTCTGCCATGTATCTAGCCCTCTGAATATAGACAAGTTGGACTCATCTGCCTTGTAGCTAGAAATCTGTATATGGAAATGTTGCACTACCCTGCCACTTAGCTAGCTCTCTGTATATGGACATTTTTGACTCGTCTGCCATGTAGTAAGCTCTCTGTAAATGGATATGTAGGACTGATATGCCAGGTAGGTAGCTCTCTGTATATGAACATATTGGACTTGTCTGTTATGTAGCTAGCTCTCATTATATGGACACGTTGGACACATCTGCCATGTAGCTAGAACTCTGTATATGGAAATGTGGCACTAGTCTTCAATGTACTTAGCCCTCTGTAAATAGACAAGTTGGGCCCATCTAACTTGTAGCTAGAACTATGTATAAAAAAATGTTGCACTACCCTGCCATGTAGCCACCTCTCTGTACATGGACACTTTTGAAGCATCTGCCATGTAGCTAGAACTCTGTATATGGAAATGTTGCACTACCCTGCCATGTAGCTAGCTCTCTGAATATGGACATGTTGGACTCATCTGCCTTGTAGTTAGGACCCTGTATATGGACATGTTGGACCACTCTGCCATGTAGCTAGCTCTCAGTATATGGACAAGTTGGACTCATCTGCCTTGTAGTTATTACCCTGTATATGGACATGTTGGACTGCTCTGCCATGTAGCCAGCTCTCTGTATATGGGCATTTAGTACTCATCTGCCATGTAGCTAACTCTCTGTACATGGATATGTTGGACTGATCTGCCAAGAAGGTAGCGTTCTGTATATGAACATATTGGAATTGTCTGCCATGTAGCTAGCTCTCAGTACATGGACATGTTGGGCCCATCTGCCATGTAGCTAGTACCCTGTATATGAACATGTTGAACTACTCTGACATGTATCATGTCCTCTGAATATAGACAAGTTGGACACATCTGCCTTGTAGCTAGAACTCTGTATACGGAAATGTTGCACTAAACTGCCATTTAGTTAGCTCTCTGTGTATGGACATTTTGGACTCGTCTGCCATGTAGTAAGCTCTCTGTACGTATATTGCTCTAAGTATATGAACACATTGAACTCATCTGCCATATAGCTTGAACTGTGTATATGGAAACGATGCCCTGCTGTGCCATGTCGCTAGCTCTCTGTATATAGACAAGTTGGACTCATCTGCCTTGTAGCGAAAAACCTGTATATGGACATGTTGGACTACTCCGCCATATAGCTAGCTCTCTGTATATGGACATTTTCGGCTTGTCTGCCATGTATGTAGTTCTCTCTACATGGATATGTTGGACTGATCTGTCGAGGAGGTAGCTCTTTGTATATGAACATATTGAACTTGTCTGCCATGTAGCTAGCTTTCAGTATAGGGACATGTTGGACACATCTGCCATGTAGCTAGAACTCTGTATATGGACATGTTGCACTTCTCTGCCATGTAGATTGCTCTAAGTATATGAACACATTGAACTCATCTGCCACGTCGCTTGTACTCTGTATATGGAAATGATGCAGTATTCTGCCATGTAGCTAGCTCTCTGTATATGGACATTTTGGACTCCTCTGTCATGTAACTAGCTCTCTGTGCATGGATATTTTTGACTGATCTGCCATGCAGCTAGCTCTCAGTATATGGGCTCATTGGACACTTCTGCAATGAAGCTAGAACTGTATATATAGAGAAATGTTGATGTTCCCTGCCATGAAGCTAGCTCTCTGTACATGTATATTTTAGACTGATCTGCCAAGTAGGTAACGCTCGGTATATGAACATATTGGACTCGTCTGCCATATTAATAGCTCTCAGTATATGGACATGTTGGACTCATTAGCCAGGTAGGTAGTACTCTTTATATGGACATGTTGGATTACTCTAATATTTGATTCATCTAATACGAAGCTAGTTCACTGTGCATGGATATTTTGAACTGCTCTGCCATTTAGGTAGCTCTCAGTATATTGACATGTTGGACTCATCTGCCATGTAGTTAGTACCCTGTATATAGACATGTTGGACTACTCTGCCATCTAACTAGCTCTCAGTATATGGACACGTTGGACACATCTGCCATGTAGCTTGAACTCTGTATATGGAAATTTTTTATTACCCTGCCATGTAACTAGCTCTCTGTATATGAACATATTGGACTTGGTTGCCATGAAGCTAGCTCTCAGTATATGGACATGTGGACTCATCTGCCATGTAGCTAGTACCTGTATATGGACAGGTTGGACTACTCTGTCATGTAGCTAGCTCTCTGTATATGGACATTTTAGACTCGTCTGCCACGTAGCTAGCTCTCTGTGCATGGATATTTTTGTCTGATCTGCCATGTAGCTAGCTCTCCCTATATGGGCTCATTGAACACTTCTGCCATGTAGCTATAATTGTAGATACGGAAATGTTGAAGTTCCCTACCATGAAGCTAGCTCTCTATAAGAATATATTGAGCTTGTCTTCCATGTAGTTAGCTCTCAGTATATGTACATTTTGGACTCATCTGCCATGTAGCTAGTAACCTGTATATGGACATGTAGGACTACTCTGCATGTAGCCAGTTCTCAGTATATGGACACATTGGACACATCTGCTATGAAACTAGAACTCTGTATATGGAAATGTTGTACTTCCCTACCATGAAGCTAGTTCTCTGTAAATGAACATACTTGACTTATTTGACATGTAACTAGCTCTCAGTATAAGGACATGTTGGACTCATCTGCCGTGTAGCTAGTACCTTTTATATGTACATGTTGCAATACTCTGCAAAGTAGTTAAGTCTTAGTATATCAACACTTTGGAATCATTTGCCATGTAGCTTGAGCTCTGTATATGGAAAGGATGCACTACTCTGCTATGTAACTAGCTCTCTGTATATTGACATGTTGGACTCATCTGCCTTGTAGCTAGTACCCTATATATGGACATGTGGGACTACTCTGCCATGTAGCTAGCTCTCAGTATCTAGACACTTTAGACACATCTACCTTGCAGCTAAAACTCTGTATATGTAAATGTTGCATTACCCTTACATGTAGCTATCTCTCTGTATTTGAACATATTGGACTTGTCTGCCATGTAGCTAGCTCTCAGTATATGGACATGTGGGACTCATCAGCCATGTACCTAGTATACCGTATATGGACATGTTGGACTACTCTGCCACATAGCTACCTCTCAGTATATGAACACGTTGGATGCATCTGCCATGTAGCTAGCTCTCTGTACATGGATATGTTGGATTGACCTGCCAAGTAGGTAGCTCTCTGTATATGCACATATTGGACTTGTCTGTCATGTAGCTAGCTCTCAGTATATCGACATGTAGGACTCATCTGCCATGTAGCTAGAACCCTGCATATGGAAATGTTGCACTACTCTGCCATGTAACTAGCTCTCTGTATAAAGACTAGTTGGACTCATCTGCTTGTAGCTAGAAGTCTCTATGCGGAAATGTTCCCGTACCATGCCATGTAGCTAGCTCTCTCTATATGGACATTTTGCACTTGTCTGCCATGAGTCAGCTCTCAGTATATGGACTAGCTGGAATCACCTGCAATGTATCACTTACCATATATATGGACATATATATGGACATGTTGGACTACTCTGCCATGTTGCTAGCTCTCAGTATATGGACACGTTGGACACATCTGCCAGGTATCTTGAACTCTGTATATGGAAATGTTGCACTACACGGCCATTTAGCTAGCTCTCTGTATATAAACCTATTGGACTTCTCTGCCATGTAGCTAGCTCTCAGTATATGAACATGTTGGACTAATCTGCCATGTAGCTTGAACACTGTATATGGAAATGATGCACTACTCTGCCATGTAGCTAGCTATCTGTATATAGACAAGTTGGACCCATCTGCCTTGTAGCTATTATCCTGTATATGAACATTTGGACCTGCCTGTCATGTAGCTATCTCTCTGTATAAGAACATTTTGGACTTATCTGCCATGTTGCTGGCTCTCTGTACATGTATATTTGAGACTGACCTGCCAAGTAGGTAACACTCTGTAAATGAACATATTGGACTCATCTGCCATGTTGCTAGCTCTTAGTATATGGACATGTTGGATTCATTAGACAGGTAGGTAGTACTTTTTATATGGAAATGTTGGATTACTCTCTGTATTTAGACATTTTTGACTCGTCTAATATGAAGCTAGCTCTCTGTTCATGGATATTTTGGACTCTTCTGCCATTTATGTAGCTCTCAGTATATTGATATGTTGGACTTACCTGCCATGTAGCTAGTACCCTGTATATAGATATATTGGAATACTCTACCAACTAGCTAGCCCTCAGTATATGGACACCTTGGAATCATCTGCCATATAGCTACACTCCGTATATGGAAATGCTGCAATACATGGCCATGTAGCTAGCTCACTTTACATGGACATTTTGGAGTCATCTATCATGTAGCTAGCTCTATGTACATGGATATGATGAACTGATCTGCCAAGTAGGTAGATCACTGTATATGAACATATTGGACTTGTCTCCCATGTAGCTAGCTCTCAGTATATGGACACGTAGGACACATCTGCCATGTAGCTAATACCCTGTATATGGACATGCTTGAATACTCTGCCCTGTAGCTAGCTTTCAGTGTATGAACATGTTGGTCACATCTGTCATGTAGCTATAACTCTGTATTTGGAAATGTTGCCCTACTCTACCATAAAGCTACCTTTCTGTATATAGACAAGTGGGACTCATCTGCCTAGTAGCTAGAACTCTGTATATGGAAATTATGCACTACCCTTCCAAGAAGATAGCTCTCTGTATATGAACTTACTGGACTTGTCTGGCTGTAGCTAGCTCTCAGGATATGGACATGTTGGACTCATGCTCCATGTAGCTAGTACCTTCTATATGGACATGTTGGACTACTCGGCCATGTAGCTAGCCTCCAGTATATGGACTCGTTGGCCACATTTCCCATGTATCTAGAACTCTGTATATGGAAATGTTGAACTACTCTGCCATGTAGCTACCTCTCTGTATATGAACATATTGGACTTGTCTGACATGAAGCTAGCTCTAAGGATATGGACACGTTGGACACATCTACCTTGTAGCTAGAACTTTGTATATGGAAATATTGCACTCCCCTGCCATGTGTCTAGCTATCTGTATATGGACATTTTGGACTCGTCTGCCATGTAGCTAGCTCTCTGTTCATGGATATGTTGGACTGATCGGCCAAGTAGGTATCTCTCTATATATGAACATATTGGACTTGTCTGCTATGATGATAGCTCTCAGTATATGGACATGTTGGACTCATTAGCCAGGGAGCTAGTCCTCTATATATAAACATGTAGAACTCATTTGCCATGTAGTTAACTTTCAGTATATGGACATACTGGACTCATCTGCCATGTAGCTAGTACCCTGTATATGGACATTTTGTACTACTCTGCCATGTAACTAGCTCCCAGTATATGGACACGTGGGACAAATCTGCCATGGAGCTAGAACTCTGTATATGGAAATGTTGCACTACTTACTCTGCCATGTAGCTAGCTCTCTGTATATAGACAAGTTGAACTCATCTGTCTTGTAACTAGAACTCTGTATATGGAAGTTTTATAGTACCCTGCCATGTAGCTACCTCTCTCTACATGGACATTTTGGACTTGTCTGTCATGTAGCTAGCTCTCTGAGCATGGATATGTTGGACTGATGTGCTAAGTAGGTAGCTCTCTGTATATGAACATATTGGACTTGTCTGCCATGTAGCTAGCTCTCAGTATATGTACGCATTGCACACATCTGCAATGTAGCTAAAACTCTGTATATGGGAATGTTTCACTACCCTGCCATGTAGCTAGCTCCCTGTATGTGAACATATTGTACTTGTCTGCCATGTAGCTAGCTCTTAGCATATGGACACGTTGGACACATCTGCCATGTAGCTAGAACTCTGTATATGGAAATGTTGCACTACTCTGCCATGTAGCTAGTTCTCTGTACATGGATTTGTTGGAATGACCTGCCAAGTAGTTGGCTCTCTGTATATGAACATATTGGACTTGTCTGCCATGTAGCTAGAACTCTCTATATAGGCATGTTGTACTACTCTGCCATGTAGCTATCTCTCAGTATATGAACACTTTGGACTCATCTGCCATATATCTTGAATTCTGTATATGGAAACGATGCACTACTGTGCCATGTAGCTAGCTCTATGTATATGGATATTTTGGACTTTTCTGACATGTAGCTAGCTCTCTGTGCATGGATATTTTGGATTGATTAATGGGTCTGAAACCTGCTCAGACTACAGCATGGGTTTCCCGAAGAAGAGGCGAGGATTAATTGATCAGATAAGGGACACAAGTTGATGGCAAGTGACAAAGTTTATTGAAGCAATGTGGTTTATATAGTACTTTTGCATTATGTCATTGTTACTCTGCCTAATTACAATGTTTTCTATAGCAACAAGTATATGATTACCAACCAGGATATGATTACATAAGTATAAGTATTTTTATAGCAACACTGATTCATGCGGTTTCGGCTTAGTTTAAGTTTCTTTTTCCCAGAAACAGTTCATTTATAATCAAATAAAACCTATCCCAATTCTAGTCACAAGGTGGCGTTTATGTCACATTCTTGATGGCCTCCTACATCTCCTCCTTATGTATTTATTTAAAGGACTTTGCCTGTCTTAGGTTGTCAGTGCGAATCTTCAGTCTTACCCGTCATGGATACTTATTGCAGCATAAGGCAATGGCTCTGTATTAGGTTGACTGAGAGTCCACTGATACCCGTCTTGGGCTACATGTCCTGCATATGTCTAGGGAGTGTCTTTAACTGGAGACTATGCATATGACTCCACAGTGATTTATACTGGTTAATTGTCTTTTGAAGAAGGCAGGGAAGGAGGAAAGAAACAGAGATGACAACAATGCCAATAGCTAGAATGGGACCCCACAATTGAGAAAGAGAGGGTATAGTAGGGAACAATTTTTTTAGATCGTATAGAAGTTGCTTAGCTAATTCTGCAGGTACAGTCCGTTCAATCGATGTTCAATGGACAGATCATTTTTTTCTTGCCGGTCCCAGTTGTAGGTAACATTTTCCATCAGCTCGTTGACAGTAGGTGCAGTCTGAATCTCTTGAGTAAGTGCAACTGTGGTGGCGGTGAGGGAAACAAGCAAGGTGATAAAAGACACTACACCCATTACTGTAAGTCCAGTCGTGGCTTTGATCTAGAAAGCAACGTGGTAAACTCATTGACAAGCTGCAAGCCAACGTCATTATATCACTCTTTGGAGATGTTTAATGGCAACAACACATAAGCTGGTCTTTTTAGGACTGCAAGGGTCATGTTAGGTGCTAGGGCATCGACCCATGAAGTAAGGTTGAACCCAGTGCCATTTAGATGAAACTTCTCAAACAGCTTTTATACTACTCTGTACCATCAATCTATTAATCATTCTTTTCAAAGTAGTGGTCTAAATAATACATATTAATCATTTCAATATAGAACATCAAGAATATCAAAATCTTTCTTGTCCCCCTTTACTTAGTTAGACAATATCTGATTTCTGTAACCAAGCCTCATTGCTCTAAAAATGTCACGTTAACCTTAAAACATAATTCTAAATCTTAACTCCTATTTCTACCTTCACCTATTATTTTCTACAGATTCATTAATCACAACATGTACCTAAACATTATTTGCTATGGTAACTGATAACACAAATGTTTCACATGATTGATTAAACAAGAAATACAAGAAGCATAAAAAAGTTTTGTAGCCAAGAAGAAACAACAACTTCCTTAACAACTTCTTTATACAAAACATCTAGTTAAATTTCTGCTTATGATCTAATACTATTCCTTTAGCCCTCAATTGCTTTTTTGCTAATTTTCTAAATGTCTTAATGCCCCTGAATGAAACTACACAGAATGTTGAATGTAATCTTAAACTTGAACTGGCAAAAACTTGATCTGGTTTTTCCTAGTGGTGAAACATATTGCTAGTGTGAGAAGCATTCTTTAGGACTACTCATGATTGAATATGGTGTGAATGTGCAAATTTTAAATCTCTAATATATTTCTTACTAAGATTCTACTGAAAACTTTTATTATAAAATCAAAAAAATTAAAAATAAGCTAATTGAAACAAAGATTAATAGAAAAAGACAGAGACAGCAGAGTTCCCACATGAGATCCCTCCTGGGGTCTTGTGTTACAAAATGGGGTCCCATTGTGACCCTGTTTGTTTAGGGTCCTTCATGTTCTGGGTCCCTCGCACGGCCTCTGCCATCTCCTCCCTTTCTATTTTCTAAATGAAGGCTACGAACTTTTTGTTGAACAGCTGTAATGGTCAACTTTAGACAGGAAAAAATTAATATAAGTATGATTGCCAAAATAGATGCATAAATGATTACTGTTCAAAAGGAACTAGTTGAGACTGTGTTCCTAATAGAATTGACTGAAGATGCAGTCACCTGTTCTAAGGAGGTGGATTGTAAGTGTGCCTGACTAATAGATCTAATTTGTGAATGTAAAACTTGCATATTGAATGAAATGTCTGAGTTTTTCCAAATGCCTTTAAGATGAGCCTGACTTTGAGGCCAGGTAATGTCTGTGCCATTGTAGGACAGAGGTGTTACACATATTCACTTGTAATTATGATGGCATGCAGTAGTCATCCTAGTTTTAATATTTTCTATGTGTGTCCCCATGTAGAGAACAGCTTCTTCTAAAAAGTTAATCCTATCAACTAACCTTTTATCTATTTCTTCTTGAGCAGCTAGTGCTAGAGAGATATTTTTAGATAAATCGTTTACATGATCAGCAGTATGAACTTGTTGGACTAGAGCTATAGCTGATGCTGTGATAGAACCCAATATAGATATGAAGGCTACTATTCCTAATATTAAAGTAGCTACAAAGTTCTTGAGGCAACTTAACGAGTAGGATACAGTTTCTAAATTATATAAAGCAGTATTACTATACCAGGGTTTTGACAGATTTACAGGTAACATGACAAAAGGTTAATGTCTTACAATGATAAAAATTTTAGGGGAAGATGAAGCATTAACACAATTATTAACATAACAATGTTTACAGTGTATATCATATAGAGACTCAACATGGGTTATAGTTAAATCATCAGGGTGCTTAGGGTACAAAATAGCAAACGGTGTAACAACACAAGCTGTAACTAAGTAGGATTTAGGGTTAATTTACCAAACTGCTCAAATAAACAATGTTCAAAGCAGCAAAAAGTCTGTATAAATCATTTTGAATTATTATGGAAGAGGAAGGGGTAACAACAAAACGTGGCATAATCCAACTAAGCATAAACCAACTTCTATTTCTGACTGAGTTAGATTACAATTTGTATAATAAAAACTAGAATATGAAATTATTTAGGGGATCCAGTATAAAGACTTCTGATTGACTTCCCAGCAGTTGAGAATTATTTACAAAATTAGGAACATAAGCTTAATGAGTGAAGTTGTTAGCTGTTACTCCGGATACCTTACAAGCAAGAATTACACGCATGACAACAAAAAGAGTTTCTGGAGTTGTCTCAGCTCCCTAAGAGTTAACAGTTTTCACAGCACACTCTGTTAAGCACTTCAATTGTTCCTAGGTTAAAGCAGCTTGCTTGATTTTGCAGAGAAAGACATTGGAGGGGAGAAATCAAACGTCTAGCTTTTGGAGCTTGGAGCTGGTGCTGGTGGAGACACGCTTTCACATGGTTCCTCAGTGAATTCTTCTATGCTTTGGGGAGTGGGAAGTGGCTGTCTTTTTGCCATAGGGTCAAATTAGTCGGTCTGGAATTCATATGGGGTGGTTTGTTTCCTGTAAAAAGATTCTATCTTTGCCCCTTCGTTAGTAAGTAACACATGTAGAAGATAAGAATTAGAAAGCAGATAAAGGGAGGTTTGTTACCGGATAATTAACAGCAAAAATAACAGCAATCAACATCTGTTTTCTGTTGCAAAGTTTCCGCGGTTTGCTGCATATGTGACATTTCTCTAATAAGAGTTATAGCTTGGCGGTTAGACAAAACTGCATGAACAGGTTCAGGGAGCGATTCATTGAGAAACTGCAAAGAGAAAGCTACAGAATATTTATTAATAAATTGAAACAAGGGGTTACTGGGAAGGTGGGATACAGTTTGTCCCGAAAAATTTCCAAGGCAATTTGCCAATCTGCATTGTCCTACAAACAAGTGGTTATTTAGTCTGGGGTATAATGACTGAAGATTTTAGAGAAATCTTTTCTAAATAACTCTCGGCTTTTTATTCCTACCTTTCATTATTAAAGTTGCAACATTTCTGAGTAGGAGGTCACCACCTTTAGTGGAGTTATGGGGAGGTGTATTCATTCAAGGAGGTCTTTCATGAAAGAGAAAGTCCGAATAACTCTGATGGAATTTGGCAGCTTTCTTTTTTTAACTCAGCCTGATCTTTTGGGCTTAAGAAATCAGGAGTGCTTTCATTTTCAAAATAATCACTATTCTTTTGTTTATTAGCATAAAAAATGCTCAATTTAAATGTTTTTTTCTTAAGGCGGTGCAGATGAACATTCAGTATCTGATTTAGTATCTAATGTCTGCCTAAAAATATTCCATAGTGACAACGCTGTTACTGGCATATCTGCTGCCCCATTGTTAGCATACCAAGATTTTAAATTTTTTCTCACAGTATCCCATGCTCTACCGACTGAGCTAGTTGGGCAGTCGCTACTGAAATTGAAAGTATCCCGGACAAGCCTCCACAAACTGAAAGTATCAGCGGGCACCGGAGCGGGCCCTTTCTTGGAATAAAACTCCTGCAAATCATGTCCTATCTTATTCCATAATTTTACATCTACAATTCCATCTTCAGGGAACCAAGGACAAACTGTATTTACAAAATCTAAAAATTTACAAAGCTGATTATGATCTACATTTACAACTCTGCTGTGCAGCATTTCTCTCAACATATTTACATACCATGCTTTTCCCGGTTTATTCCCCATGCTTACCTGATCAGATTGCACCCGTCTGTTTGTATGTGTCCGCGTGTGTCCTTTTTCTTCGTATTTCTTCAGGAGGGTCCTTTATGTTGTCTCTCGTATTCGAGGCCCATGTTGGGCAACATTTATAGGGGTCTGAGACCTGCTCAGACCACTGCGTGGGTTTCCCGGAGGAGAGGCGAGGATTAATTGATCAGATAAGGGACACAAGCTGATGGCAACTGACAAAGTTTATTGAAGCAACGTGGTTTACATAGTACTTTTGCATTGGTGTTGTTGTTGTTGTCAGGTGCCATCGAGTCAGAACCGACTCATAGTGACCCCATGCACAGCAGAACGAAACAATGTCCGATCCTGGGCCAACCTCACT
>NW_006408969.1:370455-404892 GCF_000296735.1 Chrysochloris asiatica
CAGTATATGATTATATAAGTATAAGTATTGTTATAGCAACACTGATTCATGCGTTTTTGGCTTAGTTTAAGTTTCCTTTTCCCAGAAACAGTTCATTTATAATAAAATAAAACCTATCCCAATTCTAGTAACAAGATGGTATTTAGGTCACATTCCTGATGGCCTCCTACAAGTGATCTGCCATATAGCTAGCGCTCAGTAAATATGGACTTTGGAAGCATCTGCCATATAGCTTTAAATCTGTATATGGAAATGATGCACTACTCTGCCATGTAGCTAGCTCTCTGTGCATGGACATTTTGGACTCATCTGACATGTAGGTAGCTCTCAGTACAAGGACACGTTGGACACATCTGCCATGTTGCTAAAAGTATATATATGGAAATGTTGCACTACACTGCCTTGTAGCTAGCTCTCTGTATATAAACAAGTTGGACTCATCTGCCTAGTTGCTAGCTCTGTACATGGAAATATTGCACTACCCTGCCATGTAGTTACCTCACTGTATATGGACATTTTGGACTCGTCTGCAATATAGCTACCTCTCTTTACATGGATATGTTGCAGTGATCTGCCAAGTAGGTAGCTCTCTGTATATGAACATGTTGGACTTGTCTACCATGTAGCTAGCTCTCAGTATATGGACACGGTGGACAAATCTGCCATGTAGCGAGAACTCTGTATATGGACATATTGCACTACTCTGCCAAGTTGCAAGCTCTCAGTATATGAACACTTTAGACTAATTTGCCATGTAGTTTGAACTCTGTATATGCAAAAGATGCACTACTCTGCCATGTAGCTATCTCTCTGTATATGGACATTTTGTACTCCTCTGACATGTTGCAAGCTCTCTGTACATGGACATTTTGCACTGATCTGCCATGCAGCTAGCTCTCAGTATATGGACACTTTGGACACATCTGCCATGTAGCTTGAACTCTGTATGTGGAAATGTTGCACTACCCTGCCATGCAGTTAGCACTCTGTATATAGACAAGTTGGACTCATCTACCTTGTAGCTACAACAATGTATATGGAAATATTGCACTACCCTGCGATGTAGCAGGCTCTCTGTATATGGACATTTTGGACTCGTCTGCCATGTAACTAGCTCTCTGTACATGGATATGTTGGACTGATCTGCCAAGTAGGTAGCTCTTTGTATATGAACATATTGGACTTGTCTGCCATGTAGTTAGCCCTCAGTATATGGACATGTTGGACTACTCTGCCATGATGCTAGCTCTCAGTGTATGGACACGTTGGACACATCTACCATGTAGCTAGAACTCTGCATATGGAAATGATGCAATTCTCTGCCATGTAGCTAGCTTTCTGTATACAGGCATGTTGGAATCATCTGCCTTGTAGCTAGTACTCTGTGTATGGAAATGTTACACGACACTGCAATGTAGCTAGCTCTCTGTATATGGACAAGTTGGACACATCTTCTATGTAGCTAGAACTCTGTATATGGAAATGTTTCACTACCCTGCCACGTAGCTAACTCTTTTTATATGAACAAATTGGACTTGTCTGCCACATAGGTAGCTCTCAGTATATGAGCACATGGGACACATCTACCATGTAGCTAGAACTCTGTATATGGAAATGTTGCACTACTCTGCCATGTAGCTAGCTCTGTGTATATAGACAAATTGGACTCATCTTCCTTGTAGCTAGAACTCGGTATATGGAAATGTTGCATTATCCTGCCATGTAGCTAGCTTTCTGTATATGGACATTTTGGACATGTCTGCCATGTAGCTAGCTTTCTGTACATGGAAATGTTGGACTGATCTGCCCAGTGGATAGCTCTCTGTATATGAACATATTGGACTTGTCTGCCATGTAGCTAGCTCTCTGTTTATTCAGCTCTCTGTTTGGCACATCTGCCATGTAGCTGGAACTCTGTATATGGAAATTTTTGCACTACTCTGCCATGTAGCTAGCTCTCTGTACATAGACAAGTTGGACTCATCTGCCTTGTAGCTAGAAATCTGTATATGGAAATGTTGCTCTACCCTACCATGTAGCTAGCTCTCTGTATACAGACATTTTGGACTCATCTTCCATGTATCTAGCTCTCTGTACATGCATATGTTGCACTGATCTGCCTAGTAGGTAGCTCTCTGTAGATGAACATATTCGACTTGTCTGTCATGTAGCTAGCTTTCAGTATATGGACACGTTAGAAACATCTGTCATGTAACTAGAAATCTGTATATGGAAATGTTGCACTACACTACTGTGTAGTTAGCTCTCTGTATATGGACATTTTGCACTAGTCTGCCATGTAGCTAGCTGGCTGTACATGGATATTTTGTAGTGAACTGCCAAGTAGGTAGCTCTCTGTATATGAACATATTGGACTTTTCTGCTATTTAGCTAGCTCTCCGTATATAGACATGTTGAAAATATCTGCAATGTTCCTAGCACTCTGTATATGGAAATGTTGGACAAATCTGCCATGTAGCTAGAACTCTGTATATGCAAATGTTGCACTGCCCTTCCATGTAGTTAGCTCTCTGTATATAGTCAAGTTGGACTCATCTGCCTTGCAGCTAAAACTCTGTATATGGAAATGTTGCACTACCCTGCCATGAAGCTTGCTCTCTGTATATGGACATTTTAGACACAACAGCCATGTAGCTAGCTTGCTGTACATGGATATTTGAACTGATCTGCCATGTAGGTAGCTCTCTGTATGTGAACATATAGGACATGTCTGCCATGTTGCTAGCTCTCAGTATATGGACACCTTGGAATTATCTGCCATATAGCTACACTCCGTATATGGAAATGCTGCAATACATGGCCATGTAGCTAGCTCACTTTATATCGACATTTTGGAGTCATCTATCATGTAGCTAGCTCTATGTACATGGATATGATGAACTGATCTGCCAAGTAGGTAGATCACTGTATATGAACATATTGGACTTGTCTCCCATGTAGCTAGCTCTCAGTATATGGACACGTAGGACACATCTGCCATGTAGCTAATACCCTGTATATGGACATGCTTGAATACTCTGCCCTGTAGCTAGCTTTCAGTGTATGGACATGTTGGTCACATCTGTCATGTAGCTATAACTCTGTATATGGAAATGTTGCCCTACTCTGCCATAAAGCTACCTTTCTGTATATAGACAAGTGGGACTCATCTGCCTAGTAGCTAGAACTCTGTATATGGAAATTATGCATTACTCTTCCAAGAATATAGCTCTCTGTATATGAACATACTGGACTTGTCTGGCTGTAGCTAGCTCTCAGGATATGGACATGTTGGACTCATGCTCCATGTGCTAGTACCTTCTATATGGACATGTTGGACTACTCGGCCATGTAGCTAGCCCACAGTATATGGACTCGTTGGCCACATTTCCCATGTATCTAGAACTCTGTATATGGACATGTTGAACTACTCTGCCATGTAGCTAGCTCTCTGTATATGAACGTATTGGACTTGTCTGACATGTAGCTAGCTCTTAGGAAATGGACACGTTGGACACATCTACCTTGTAGCTAGAACTTTGTATATGGAAATATTGCACACCCCTGCCATGTGTCTAGCTATCTGTATATGGACATGTTGGGCTCGTCTGCCAAGTAGCTAGCTCTCTGTTCATGGATATGTTGGACTGATCGGCCAAGTAGGTAGCTCTCTATATATGAACATATTGGACTTGTCTGCTATGATGATAGCTCTCAGTATATGGACATGTTGGACTCATTAGCCAGGGAGCTAGTCCTCTATATATACACATGTTGGATTCATTTGCCTTCTAGTTAACTCTCAGTATACGGACACGTTGGAAACATCTGCCGTGTAGCTAGAACTCGGTATATGGAAATGTTGCAATACCCTGCCATGTAGCTAACGTTCTGTACTTGAACATATTGGACTTGTCTGCCATTTAGCTAGCTCTAAGGATATGGACATGTTGGACACATCTGCCATGTATCTAGAACTCTGTCTATGGAAATATTGCACTACTCTGCCATGTAGCTAGCTCTCTGTATATAGACAAGTTGGACTCATCTGCCATGCATCTAGAAATATGTATATGGAAATGTTGCACTACCCTGCCATTAAACTAGCTATCTTTATCTAGACATCTTGGACTCATCTGCCTTTTAGCTAGATCTCTGTATATGGAAATATTTCACAACAGTGCCATGTAGCTAGATGTCTGTATATGGACATGTTAGACTACTCTGCAATGAAGCTAGTACCCTTTATATGGAAATATTGGGATATTCTGCCATGTAGCTAGCTCTCAGTATATGGACACTTTGGACACATCTGCCATGTAGCTAGAACTCTGTATATGGACATGTTGAACTACTCTGCAATGTAGCTAGGTCTCAATATATGAACACTTGGGACTCGTCTGCATTGTAGCTAGAACTATGTATATGGAAATGATGCACTACCCTGCCATGTAGCTAGCTCTCTGTATACGGACATTTTGGACTCTTCTGACATGTAGTTAGCTCTCAATATATGGACACGTTGGACACATCTGCCATGTAGCTAGTACTCTGTATATGGACATGTTGTACTACTCTGCCATTTAGCTAGCTCTCATTATATGGATATGTGGGACACATCTGCCATGTAGCTCGAACTTTGTATATGGACATGTTGAACTACACTACAGTGTAGATACGTCTCAATATATGAACACGTGGGACACGTCTGCCTTGTAGCTAGATCTATGAATAGGGAAATGATGCACTACCCTGCCATGTTGTTAGCTCTCAGTATATGGGCAATTTGGACGCTTATGCCATGTAGCTAGCTCTCTGTACATAGATATGTTGGACTGATCTGCCAAGTACGTAGCTCTCTGAATATGAACATATTGAACTTGTCTGCCATGTTGCTAGCTCTCAGTATATGGACATGTTGGACTCATCTACCATGTAGCAAGTACCCTGTTTATGGACATGTTGGACTACTCTGCCATGAGGCTAGCTCTCAGTATACAGACACGATGGACACATCTGCCATGTAGCTAGATCTATGTATATGGAAATATTGCACTACTCTGACATGTAGATAGCTCTCTGTATATAGACAAGTTGGACTCATCTGACTTGAAGCTAGAACTCTGTATGTGGAAATGTTGCACTACCCTGCCATGAGTCTAGCTACCTATATACGGACATTTTGTCTCATCTGTCATGTAGCTAGCTCTCTGTACATGGATATGTTGGACTGCTCTGCAAATTAGGTAGCTCTCTGTATATGAACATTTTGGACTTTTCTGCCATGTAGCTAGCTCTCAGTATATGAACACCTTGGACACATCTGCCATGTAGCTAGAACTCTGTATATGGACATGTTGGACTACTCTGCCATGTAGCTAGCTCTCAGTATATTTACAACTTGGACTCATCTGCCATGTAGCTTGAACTCTGTATGTGGAAATGATGCACTCCGACATATAGCTAGCTCTCTGTATATGGACATTTTGCACTCGTCTGCCATGTAGCTAGCTCTCTGTACATGGATATGTTGGACTGATCTGCCATGTAGGTATATCTCTGTGTATGAACATATTGGACTTGTCTGCCATGTAGCTTGCTCTCAGTATATGGACACGTTGGACACATATGCCATGCAGCTAGAACTCTGTATATGGACATGATGGACCACTTTGCCATGTACATAGTTCTCAGTATATGAACACTTTGGACTCATCTGCCATGTAGCTTGAACTCTGTATATTGAAATGATGCATTACTCTGCCATGTAGCTAGCTCTCTGTATATGGACATTTTGGACTTGTCTGACATGTTGCTAGCTCTCTGTATATAGACAAGTTTGAGCCTTCTGCCTTGTAGCTAGAACTCTGAATATGGAAATGTTGCACAACTCTACCATGTAGTTAGCTCTCTGTATATGCACATTTTGGAATCGTTTGCCATGTAGGTAGCTCTCTGTACATGGATATGTTTGACTGATCTGTCAAGTAGGTAGCTCTCTGTATATGAACATATTGGACTTGTATGCTATGTAGCTAACTCTCAGTATATGAACACGTTGAACACATCTGCCATGTAGCTAGAACTCTCTATATGGATATGTTGCATGAATCTGCCATGTAGGTAGCTTTCTGTATATAGACAAGTTGGACTCATCTGCCTAGTAGCTAGAACTCGGTATATGGAAATTTAACACTACCCTGCCATGTAGCTAGCTCTCTGTATATGTACATTTTGGACTCATCTGCCATGTAGCTAGCTCATTGTTCGTGGATATGTTGGATCGATCTGCCAAGTAGGTTGCTTTCTGTACATGAACATTTTGGAGTTGTCTGACATGTAGCTTGCTCTCAGTATATGGACACGTTGGACACATCTGCCATCTAGCTAGAATTCTGTATATGGAAATATTGCACATCCCCGGCCATGTAGTTACCTCTCTGTATATGGACATTTTGGGGTCATCTGCCATGTAGCTAGTTCTCTGTACTCATATGCCATGTAGCAAGTACCTTATATATGGACATGTTGGACTACTCTGCCATGTAGCTACCTCTCCGTATAGGGACATTTTAGAATCTTCTTCCATGTAACTAGCTCTCTGTACATGAATATGTTGGACTGATCTGCCAAGTAGGTAGTTCTCTGTATATGAACATATTGGACTTGTCTGCCATGTAGGTAGCTCTCTGTATATGGACATTTTGGACTTGTCTGACATGTAGCTAGCTCTCTGTGCATGGATATTTTGGACTGATGTGTCTTGTTGCTGGTTCTCAGTATATGGACACGTTGGACACATCTGCCATGTAGCTAGAACACTGTATATGGAAATGTTGCACAACCTGCTATGTTGTTGTTGTTGTTGTTGTTAAGTGCCGTCGAGTCGGGTCCGACCCATAGCGACCCTTAGCTCTCTGTATATAGACAAGCTTGTCACATCTGCCATGTAGAATGAACTCTGTATATGTAAATGTCGCTCTACCCTGCCATGTAGCTAGCTGTCTGTATATGGACATTTTGGGCTCGTCTGCCATGTAGTTAGCTCTCTCTACATAGATATGTAGGACTGATCTGCCAAGTAGGTAGCTCTCTGTATATGTACATATTTGACTTGTCTGCCATGTAGCTAGCTCTCCTTATATGGACATGTTGGACTCATCTACAATGTAGTTATTTGCCAGTATATGGACATGTTGGACTTCTCTGTCATGAAGCTAGCTCTCAGTATATGGACACGTTGGACTCATCTGTCATGTAGGTAGCTCTCAGTACATGGATATATTAGAATGATCTTCCAAGGAGGTAGCTCTTTGTATATGAACATATTGGACTTTTCTGCCATGTAGCTAGCTCTCAGTACATGGATACGTTGGACACATCTGCCATGTAGCTAGAACTCTGTATATGGAAATGTTGAACTACCTTGCAAAGTAGATAGGACTCTGTATATGGACATTTTGGACTCGTCTGCTATGTAGCTTCATGTCTGTATATGGATATGTAGGAATGATCTGCAAAACAGATAGCTCTCTGTATATGATCATATTGGAATTGTCTGCCATGTAGCTTGCTCTCAGTACATTGACACGTTTGACACATCTGCCATGTAGATAGAACTCAGTATATAGAAATGTTACACTACCCTACCATGTAGTTAGTTCTCTGTATATGAACATATTGGACTTGTCTGCCATGTAGTTAATTCTCAGTACATGGACACATTAAACACATCTGCCATGTAGCTAGAACTCTGTATATGGAAATATTGCACTACACTGCCATTTAATTAGCTCTCTGTATATAGACAAGTTGGACTCATCTGCCTTGTAGCTAGAACTGTCTATATGGAAATGTTACACTACCCTGCCAAGTAGCTAGCTCACTGTACATGGAAATTTTGTATTTGTCTGCCATGTAGCTAGCTGTCACTTCATGGATATGTTGGACTGATCTGCCCAGTAGGTAGCTCTCTGGATATGAACATATTGAAATTGTCTGCCATGTAGCTAGCTCCCTGTATATGGACATATTGAACTACTCTGTCATGTAGCTAGCTCTCAGTATAAGGACACGTTAGACACATCTGCCATGTAGCTAAAAGTCTGTATATGGAAATGTGGCACTACTCTGCCATGTCGGTATCTGTCTGTATATAGACACATTGGACTCATCTACCTTGCAGCTAGAACTCTGTATATGGAAATGTTGCACTAACCTGCCATGTAGCTAGCTCCCTGTATATGGACATTTTGTATTCATATGCAATGCAGCTAGATCTCTGTACATGGATATGTTCCACTGATATATTAAGTAGGTAGCTCTCTGTATATGAACATATTGGACTGGTCTGCCATATAGCTAGCTCTAAGGATATGGACCCGTTGGACACATCTGCCATGTAGCTAGAACACTTTATATGGAAATGTTGCACTACTCTGACATGTAGCTAGCTCTCTGTATATCGACAAGTTGGATTCATCTGCCTTGTAGCTAGAAATTTGTATATGGAAATATTGCATTACGCTGTCATGTAACTAACTCTCTGTAAATGGACATTTTCAACTAGTCTGCAATATAGCTAGCCCTCTGTACATGGATATGTGGGACTGATCTCCCAAATAGGTAACTCTCTGCATATGATCATATTGGACTTGTCTTCCATGTAGCTAGCTCTCAGTATATGGACATGTTGAGGTAGTCCTTTATGTATACACATGTTGGATTCATTTGCCATGTAGTTAACTCTCAGTATATTGACATGTTGGACTCATCTGCCATGCAGCTAGTACCATGTATATGGACATGTTGAACTACTCTGTCATGTAGCCAGCTCTCAGTATATGGACACATTGGACACATCTGCCATGTATCTAGAACACTGTATATGGAAATATTGCACTACTCTGCCATGTAGCTAGCTCTCTGTATATAGACAAGTTGGACTCATCTGCCTTGCATCTAAAACTCTGTATATGGGAATGTTGCACTACCCTGCCATTGAGCTAGCTATCTGTATTTAGACATCTTGGACTCATCTGCCTTGTAGCTCGACCTCTGTATATCAAAATATTGCACTACACTGCCATGTAGCTAGATGTCTGTATATGGACATTTTGGACTCACCTGCCATGTAGCTAGTACACTGGATAGGGATATATTGGGCTACTCTGCCATGTAGCTAGCTCTCAATACATGAACACGTTGGACACATCTGCCATGTAGCTAGTACCCTGTATATGGACATGTTGAACTACTCTGCTTTGTAGCTAGCTCTTAATATATGAACACTTGGGACTTGTCTGCCTTGAAGCTAGAACTATGTATATGGAAATGATACACTACCTTGCCATGTAGCTAGCTCTCTGTATATGAACATTTTGGACTCGTCTGACATGTTGATAGCTCTCAATATATGGACACATTGGAAACATCTGCCATATAGCTTGAACTCTGTATATGGAAATATTACACTACACTGCCATGTAGCTAGCTCTCTGTATATGGACATTTTGTATTCATATGCAATGTAGCTAGTTCTGTGTACATGGATATGTTGCACTAATGTGCCAAGTAGGTAGCTCTCTGTATATAAACATATTGGAATGGTCTGCCATATAGCTAGCTCTAAGGATATAGACACGTTGGACACATCTGCCATATAGCTAGAACACTTTATATGGAAATGTTTCACTACTCTGTCATGTAGCTAACTCTCTGTATTTCGACAAGTTGGATTCATCTGCCTTGTAGCTAGAACTTTGTATATGAAAATATTGCAGTACCCTGTCATGTATCTAGATCTCTGTATAAGGACATTTTGGACTTGTCTGCCATGTAGCTAGCTCTCTGTACATGGATATGTTGAACTAATCTGCCAAGTAGGTAGCTCTGTGTATATGAACTTATTGAACTCGTCTGCCATGTAGCTAGCTCTCAGTATATGCACACGTTGGACACATCAGCCAGAGAGGTAGTCCTTTATGTATACACATGTTGGATTAATTTGCCATGTAGTTAACTCTCACTATATGGACATGTTGCACTCATTTGCCATTTATCTAGTACCCTGTATATGGACATGTTGGAATACTCTTTCATGTAGCTAGCTCTCAGTGCATTCACACGTTGGACACATCTGCCATGTAGCTAGAACTTGGTATATGGAAATGTTGCACTACACTGCCATGTAGCTAGCTTTTTCTTCTTGAACATATTGGACGTGTCTGCCATTTATCTGGCTCTAAGAATATGGACAAGTTGGACACATATGCAATGTATCTAGAACTCTGTATATGGAAATATTGCACTACTCTTCCATATAGCTAGCTCTCTGTATATAGAAAAGTTGGACTCATCTGCCTTGTAGCTAGAACTCTGTATAGGGAAATGGTGCTCTACCCTGTCATGTAGCTAGCACTCTGTATATGGATATTTTGGACTCGTCTGCCATGCAATTAGCTCTCCATTCATGGATATGTTGCACTGATCTGCCAAGTAGGTAGCTCTCTATATATGAACATATTGGACTTTTCTGCCATGTAGATAGCTCTCATTACATAGACACATTTAACACATCTGCCATGTAGCCTGAACTCTGTATAAGGAAATGTTGAAGTACTCTGCCATGTAGCTAGCTCTCTGTATATGGACATTTTGGACTTGTCTGCCATGTAGCTAGCTCTCTGTACATGGATATGTTGTACTGATCTGCCAAGTAGGTAGCTCTCTGTATATGAACATATTGGACTTGGCTGCCATGTAGCTAGCTCTCAGTATATGGACACGTTGGACACATTAGCCATGTAGCTAGAACACTGTATATGGAAATGTTGCACTACACTGCCTTTTAGTTAGCTCTCTGTATAGAGACTAGTTGGACTCATCTGCCTTGTAGCTCTAACTCTGTATATGGAAGCGTTACACTACCCTGCTATGTAGCTAGCTCTCTGTACATGGACATTTTGGACTTGTCTGCCATGTAGCTAGATCTCTGTACATGGATATGTTGGACTGATCGGCCAAGTAGTTTACTCTCAGTATATGAACTTATTGGACTTGTCTGCTATGTAGCTAGCTTCCTGTATATGGACATGTTGGACTCATCTGCCATGAAGCTGGTAGCCTGTATATGGACATGTTGGACTACTCTGTCATTTAGCTAGCTCTCAGTATATGGACACGTTAGACACATCTGCCACTTCGCTAGAATTCTGTATATGGAAATGATGCACTACTCTACCATGTTGCTAGTGTCTGTATATAGACACTTTGAACTCATCTGCCTTGCAGCTAGGACTCTTTATATGGAAATGTTGCTTTACCCTGCCAAGTATCTCTCTGTATATGGACATTTTGTACTCATATGCAATGTAGCTAGCTCTCTGTGCATGGATATGTTGAACTGATGTGCCAAGTAGGTAGCTCTCTGTATATGAACATATTGGACTGGTCTGCCATGTAGCTAGTTATAAGGATATGGACACGTTGGACTCATCTGCCATGTAGCTAGAACACTTCATATAGAAATGTTATACTACTCTGTCATGTAGCTAGCTATCTGTATATAGACATGTTGCATTCATCTGCCTTGTAGCTAGAACTTTGTATTTGGAAATATTGCACTACCCTTTCATGTATCTAGCTTTCTGTATATGGACATTTTGGACTCGTCTGCCACGTAGCTAGCTCTCTGTACATGGATATGCTGAACTGATCTGCTAAGTAGGTAGCTCTCTGTATATGAACATATTGGACTTGTCTTTCATTATGCTAGCTCTCAATATATGGACATGTTGGACTCATTAGCCTGGGAGGTAGTCCTCTATATATACACATTGTCGGGGACTGACCTCGACATAGTTGTGTTGTTCACAAGTGTTTGGTCCACGAGTAGGGGAGATCCAGCTGCGATAAAGATAGTGAAAGAATACACAGACAGACAGAAGGAGGGAGACATGGAGGCACCCAGAAACCAAGGTGGATGCATCACTGGTGGGCAGACTTGGGACTACAGGCATCGTGGCCTCTGCAGGCAGCAACTCACTGCCCTGCAATCTTTACTGCATGCCCTCCAACTTGTAATGCACACCTGGGTGAGCCTGGGTCTCTGTTTTATTTAGGGGAGGAGCTGCCCACCACCCTGGGAGGGACTAAAACAGGATACAGCTAACATCAATAATTTTCCAGACATTTAGGTAACTTTACATCGTACTTTGCTGGTTTGAATCCAAGGCCCGCAAATTGGTTTCTAAGGCTCAATTAACATATATATAGTCCCTGAGCTCAGTTGGGGGAAGGTGACAGGGAAGGACAAAAGGCTTGGGTGGAGTCCTGCTGTTTCGGCTTCCTGAGCCAGGTCTGCTGGAGGACGTGAGACACCCAGGTGAATGGGCGCCACCTGGAAAAGGATTAGGGAGAATGGTTTTTTTGTCTGTAGAACAAAGAACCGAGAAGTAGCTAAGATATTTTTAGTTAATCCTTTGGAGGAAGGCTTGACCTTGCAACCTTCACAGTCTCGGCTTTAGGGGGTTTTAATATTTCTCTGTGGATAACAAGGGCTCATGTCTTCATTTAAATTTAAACATAACCGAATATTAACATTAAGAACAATTTACCATGACTGCCAGTGGCCTCATTTGTTCTTCAGAGCCTGCGGCCTGTATAGTCTACACATGGTGTGCAACATATTCCCCCTTGTTTATTATTTTGTTTAAAGGACGCTGCCTGTTAGGTGGTCCATGTGAATGTCTCAGTCTTACCCATCTTTGAACTCATTGCATCATGGCAGTGGGCTCTGTCTTAGGTTGCTGAGTTTCCACGTGATCCTTGCCCGTCTCTGACTAACATGTCCATTCATAAACACTTGCTATCTTCAGAAGGCATGGGGGGAGGAGACCAGCAGGGAGGTTTCCCACACAAGACGTTGCTAGACTCTCACCTTCTCTCAGGTGTATGAGCAGGATCAATATACTGAGGTTCAATTAAGTTAACAGGGGAACTCAATCTCTAGCCGGGGCAGCAAATTAGTAGCCAATTAGTACTCAATTTGAGCATTACTTATATCAGAAATTTGAGCATGTAGCTGTTGAATATCCACAGACAAATGAACACTATTCCACAACCTCCTAAAATGCTATTGAACTAAGGTATGATCCTGTTCAGATAACACAAATCTACTTATACAGTGAATATCATTAAACTGGACATTTTGAAATCTTATATCTCAAAAACAGTATTGCTTCCTCTAAAGCATTTATCCTATTTTGTAAACCTTGAAATATTTACTCTTGGATGGTAAGAGTGAGACTAATCGTCCTAGAAAGTTGGTTTACATGGTTACACAAGGGAAGCGGTGGAGAGGGCAATAGAAGTAACATATCTTAACAATGCAGTGATTCCTAGTATGATGGCAACATCAAAACACGTAGCATGTTAAAAGGCCAGGCCAGCACAATGCATGGCCTCACTTCTGAAACATTAACAGGTAATAAAACATACAGTGGTTGATGAACAATTACAACAATTGGTAGCATCTGTTAACTCCCCATTCCCCACACCTGACAAGCAAAGCAGCAGAAAGTCTCTGGAGTTTGAACAGTCTTTCAAGGGTTAAACAGTCTTTAAGGTGTTAAACAGTCCTTAAAATGTTATTCTGCTCTGGAAGCGGCTTGCTGGAACTTGGTGCTCTTGTCGGAGGGGCTTCAGTAGAGATGCAAGTGAAGTAGCTCTTTCAGATGGGTCCTCGATGAATGCTAGCTTCCACGAGGCTCCTCTCGCCACAGGGTTAATTCAGTCAGGCTGGAATCCATGTGGAAAGTTCTTTGTTCTGAAAAATCGGCTAAAACTTTGGCTCTTTTTGGTTAATAATATATTTAAAATACTAGAATTGGAAAACAGATGAGAGGAGATTTGCTGCAAGTGATTAAAAACAAGGTTAATATCAATCAATTTGGTGCTAAAGTTTCTGCAGTCGGCCATACCTAAGAAATTTAGCTTGGTGGTTAGTTGAAAAATGTTGGAAAAAATGGCGTTAGCAGGGTTTAGGGAGAGACAGACAAATTAGTCCATTCTAAAGGTCCCTGCGTTTGCCAAATGACTCCAGTAGGTGTCAGTAGAAAGGACGACAAGGTTACAGGGAGCAGAATCTTCTAGGCGCTTAATAACTTGCTTTACAATAGCTTAGCCTCAGGGGCCAGGGAGAGATTCCTTGAAAAACTGCAGAGATCTGAGAAAGGGCCCCCGCTCAAGGGTGGGGTTCCGAGCAATACAAAGTTAATTCCACAGGGCAAAAGGCTTTTACTAAAACTCTCTCAGGTTTGTGTTGCTGATAACACTCTGCCATGTATCTGAATTCACAGGCCTTTCACTTATTTTAAAAGCCAATTGTTTAGCTACACCACTTGCTGCCTTTTCATTAGTAATAACTCTTTTGGCTGCCTTCGAGAGATGAACCACAAAATTCCCACAAGGCCCATCTGACCTCGGCCTAATTCCACTCAAGGCAGCCTCGCCAGTCGCAGGAGGCAAACTCTCGGCTCCTTTCAGAACTGCTTGGAAGTAAAAAGGTGGCGGCTTGGAATTTTTCTTTGTCACTTTAAGTCTTGGGCGGCAGCAGTTATAGGACCACTCTGAGCCCTGATACCAGGCATCCTTCACAGCCGCTTGGAGGCAAAAGTGCCACAGCTTGGATTTTTTACTCTCTGCCGCTTTAAGCCGGGGGCGACAGTGATTATAAGACCATTCTGTTCCCTTATATCGGGCAGCCTCTCCTTCTAGAGTGAATTCGTCCTCAGGATTTACGTTTTCAAAGTTAGAAAAATCTGACTCTTTTTGTACATCAGCTGAATTTAGCAAAGACTCATCACAGGCCGGAAATTCACCCTCAGAACCAGATGTGCTAGCAAGGCCAAGTAACTCAGTAATTTCATCATGAGAGCAAGCTTGTTTTACAATATACCAATAAGCAAACGACCCATTTAAATCATTACATTGAGTGGCTTTCTCTGCTAAAGTAAGCTCATTTTGAGGACTCCATTTCTCAGTGTCTGAATTCGAGGAGCCTTGGCACTTCTTGTGCTTTAGTTAAACTTGTTATATACTTAGGGGTTAGAGGATCCTTAGCAAGCTCTTTCAGCTTTGTTCCATCTAGGAGAAGTGGAGACTCATTACATCCTCGAAAATCATTCTCAGACTCAGGTAAATCGGCTTCAGCATGAGTAGGAGTTTGTTTAACAATATTCCCATAGGTGATAGCCTTTTCCGGGACAGGATCTTGGCTATGCTCCCTGAGCCAACGTTTCATGTCTTTCCCAACTCTTTTCCATTATGATTCCCCCAAGATTCCACTCTCAGGTAACCAGGGGCTAATCAGTTGAACACACTTAACAAAATTAGACAGGTTTCTTTCATCAACACACATTTTTCTTTCTTGCAGAGATTTCTTAAGAATTTTAAGATATACAGAATGAAGACTAAGAATTTTAAGATATACAGAATGGGGACTGGGCTCTCTCTGGCCCCCTATCCCCTTAACTTCCTTACTGTCCCTTCCCAGCCTGGATACTCTTTGACCAGGGGCCTAGCGAATAGCCCAGGCAGTGTCCTTACTGGATCGAGCGTCATCACTTACCCCATCCTTCGTGTCCCTGTTCGGGCGTCATTTATGTGGGGGACTGACCTCGACATAGTTGTGATGTTTACAAGTGTTTGGTCCACGAGGAGGGGAGATCCAGCGGCGATAGAGATAACGAAAGAATACACAGATAGACAGAAGGAGGGAGACATGGAGGCACCCAGAAACCAGGGTGGATGCATCACTGGTGGGCAGACTTGGGACTACAGGCATCATGGCCTCTGCAGGCAGCAACTCACTGCCCAGCAATCTTTACTGCATGCCCTCCAACATGTAATGCACCCCTGAGCAAGCCTGGGCCTCTGTTTTATGTAGGGGAGGAGCTGCACACCAAGCTGGGAGTGACTAAAACAGGATAGAGCTAACATCAGTAATTTTCCAGACATTTAGGTAACTTTACATCGTACTTTGCTGGTTTGAATCCCAGTGCCGCAACTTGGTTTCTCAGGCTCAGTTAACATATCTATAGCCCCAGAGCTCTGTTGGGGGAAGGTGAGAGGGAAGGACAAAAGGCTTGGGCGGAGTCTTGCTGTTTAGGCTTCCTGAGCCAAGTCTGCAGGAGGACGCGTGACGCCCAGGTGAATGGGCAGCACCTGGAAAAGGATTAGGGAGGATGGTTTTTTGTCTGTAGAACGAAGAACCGAGAAGTAGCTAAGATATTTTTGGTTAATCCTTTGGAGGAAGGCTTCACCTTGCAACCATCACAGTCTTGGCTTTAGGGGGTTTTAATATTACTCTGTGGATAATAAGGGCTCATGTCTTCATTTAAATTTAAACATAACTAAATACTAAGATTTAAAAAAATTGCCATACTGCCAGTGGCCTCATTTGTTCCTCAGAGCCTTCAGCCTGTATAGTCTAAACACAGTCTTCAACAACACATGTTGGATTCATTTGCCTTGCAGTTAACTTTCAGTATATGGACATGTTGAACTCATCTGCCATGTAGCTAGTACCCTGTATATGTACATTTTGGACTACTAAGCCATGTAGCTAGCTCTTAGTATATGGACACGTTTGACACATATGCCATGTAGCTAGAACATGGTATATGGAAATGTTGCAATACACTGCAATGTAGCTAGCTTTCTGTACTTGAACATATTGGACTTGTCTGCCATGTAGCTAGCTCTCATTACATGGACATGTTGGATACATCTGCCATGTAGCTAGAACTCTGCATATGGAAATATTGCACTATTCTGCCATGTAGATAGCTCTCTGTATATAGCCAAGTTGGACTTATCTGCCTTGCATCTAGAACTCTGTATATGGAAATGTTGCACTACCCTGCCATTGAGTTAGCTATCTGTTATCTAGACATCTTGGACTCATCTGACTTGTACCTCAAACTCTGTATATGGAAATATTACACTACACTGCCATGTACCTAGATGTCTGTATATGGACACATTGGACACATCTGCCATGTAGCTAGAACTTTGTATATGGACATGTTGAACAACTCTGCGATGTAGCTAGCATTCAATATATGAACACTTGGGACTTGTCTGCCATGTAGCTAGAACTATGTATATGGAAATGATGCACGACACAGCCATGTAGCTAGCTCTCTGTATATGGACATTTTGGAATCGTCTGATATGTAGTTAGCTCTCAATATATGGACACATTGGAAACATCTGCCATGTAGCTTGAACGCTGTATATGGAAATGTTGCACTACACTGCCATGTAGCTAGCTGTCTGTATATGGACATTTTGGACTCGTGTGCCATGAAGATAGTACCCTGTATATGGAAATGTTGGGTTCCTCTGCCATGTAGCTAGCTCTCAATATATGAGCACCTGGGACTCGTATGCCTTGTGGCTAGAACTATGTATATGGAAATGATGCACTACCCTGCCATGTAGCTAGATCTCTGTATATGGACATTTTGGACTCGTCTGACATGTAGATAGCTCTCAATATATCGACACATTGGAAACATCTGCCATGTAGCTAGAACACTGTATATGGAAATGTTGGACTGATCTGCCAAGTAGGTAGCTCTCAGTATATGAACACTTTGGACTCATCTGCCATGAAGTTTCAATTCTTTATATTGAAATGATGCACTACTCTGCCATGTAGTTAGCTCTTTTTATATGGATATTTTGGATGTCTGATATGTAACTAACTCTCTGACCATGTATATTTTGGACTGATCTGCCCTGTAGCTAGCTCTCAGTATATGGATATGTTGGAATGATCTGCCAAGTAGGTAGCTCTCTGTATATGTACATATTGGACTTGTCTGCCATGTAGCTAACTCTAAGGATATGGACACGTTGGACACATCTGCCATGTAGCTAAAACTCTGTATATGGAAATATTGCACTACTCTGCCATATAGCTAGCTCTCTGTATATAGACAGGTTGGACTCATCTCCCTTGCATCTAGAACTCTGTATATGGAAATGTTGCACTTCCCTACCATTGAGCAAGCTATCTGTATCTAGACATCTTGGATTCATCTGCCTTGTAGCTAGAACACTGTATATGGAAATATTGCACTACATTGCCATGTAGCGAGCTGTCTGTATATGGACATTTTGGACTCGTCTGCCATGTATATAGTATGTTGTATAGAGAAATGTGGTGTGGCGTTGTGGGTTAATGCGGTAAACTGCAATGTCGTTGTGGGACGTTAAAGCCGGCAGTTCTAGCTCACCAGCTGCTCCTTGGAAACCCTATAAAGGGTTGCTATGAGTCGGATCCCGACTCGATGGCAGTTAACAATGACAAAAAAATAGGGAAATGTTGGGCTACTCTGCCATGTAGCTAGTTCTCAGTATATGAACATGTTGGACACATCTGCCATGTAGCTAGAATTCTGTATATGGACATGATGAACTACTCTGCAATGTAGCTATATGGACATGATGAATTACTCTGCGATATAGCTATATGAACACTTGGGACTCGACTGCCTTGTAGATAGAACTCTGTATATGAAAATGATGCACTACACTGCCATGTAGCTAGCTCTCTGTACATGGATATGTTGGACTGATCTTCCAAGTAAGTAGCTCTCTCTACATGAACATGTTGGATTTGTCTGCCATGTAGCTACCTCTCAGTATATTGATACATTTGACAGATCTGCCATGTAGGTAGAACTCTGTATATGGAAATGTGGCACTACCCTGCCATACAGCTAGCCCTATGTATATGGACATTTTGGACTCATCTGCCATGTAGCTAGCTCTCAGTATATGGACATGTTGGACACATCTGCCATGTAGATACAACTCTGTATATGGACATATTGTACTTGTCTGCCATGTAGATAGCTCTCAGTATATGGACACATTGCACACATCTGCCATGTTGCTAAAACTCTGTATATGGAAATGTTGGACTACTCTGCATTATAACTAGCTGTCAGTATATGAACAGTTTGGACTCATCTGCCATGTAGCTTGAACTCTGTATATGAAAATGATGCACTACTCTGCCATGTAGCTTGTTCTCTGTATATAGACACTTTGGACTTCTCTGTCATGTAGCTAGCTCTCTGTGCATGGATATTTTGGACTAAGCTGCCATGTAGCTAGCTCTCAGTATATGAACACTGTGGGCTCATCTGCCATGTAGATTGAAATCTGTATATGGAAATGATGCACTACTCTGCCATGTAATTAGCTCGCTGTATATGGACATTTTGGACTCATCTGATATGTACCTAGCTGTCTATACATGGATATGTGGGACTGATCTGCCAAGTGGATAGCTCTCTGTATATGAACATATTGTACTTATCTGCCATGTATCTATCTCTCAATATATTGACACATTTGACCTGTCTGCGATGGAGCAAGAACTCTTTATATGGAAATGTTGCACTACCCTGCCATGTAGTTATTTCTCTGTATATAGACAAGATGGATTCATCTGCCTTGTAGCTAGAACTCTGTATATGGAAATGTTGCACTACGTTGCCAAGTAGCTAGCTCTCTATATATGAACATATTGGACTTGTCTGCCATGTAGCTAGCTGTCAGTATATGAACATGTTGGACTCATCAGCCAGGGAGGTATTCCTATATTTATAGACATGTTGGACTCAATTGCCATGTAGGTAACTCTCAGTATGTATATATGTTGGTCATCTGCCATGTAGCTAGTACCATGTATATGAACATATTGGACTTGTCTGCCATGTAGGTAGCTCTCAGTATATGGACATGTTAGACACATCTGCCATGTAGCTAGAACTCTGTATATGGAAGCGTTACACTACCCTGCCATGTAGCTAGCTCTCTGTATATGGACATTTTGGAATTGTCTGCCATGTAGCTAGCTCTCTGTACATGGATATGCTGGACTGATCTGCCAAGTACGTAGCTTTTGGTATATGAACATATTGGACTTGTCTGCCATGTAGCTAACTCTCAGTATATGGACACGTTGGAAACATCTGCCATGTAGCTAGAACTCTATATATGGAAATGTTGCACTACTCTGCCATATAGCTAATTCTCTGTATATAGACAACTTGGATTCATCTGCCTATAGCTAGAACATTGTATATGGAAATGTTGCACTACGCTGCCAAGTAGCTAGCTCTCTGTATCTGGACATTTTTGACTTGGCTGCCATGAAGCTAGCTCTCTGTACATGGATATGTTGGACTGATCTGCCAAGTACGTAGCTCTCTGTGTATGAAAATATTGGACTTGTCTGCCATGTAGCTAACTCTCAGTATATGGACACGTTGGACACATTAGCCATGTAGCAAGAACTCTGTATATGGAAATGATGCACTACTCTGCCATGTA
Organism: Chrysochloris asiatica; assembly: GCF_000296735.1. Lineage (NCBI taxonomy): Eukaryota > Metazoa > Chordata > Mammalia > Afrosoricida > Chrysochloridae > Chrysochloris > Chrysochloris asiatica. The sequence continues at coordinate 390,874 of NW_006408969.1, forward strand.
GCTAGCTCTCTGTGCATGGATATTTTGGACTCTTCTAACATGTAGCTAGCTCTCAGTATATGGACACGTTGGACTCATCTGCGTGGTAGCTTGAACTCTGTATATGAAAATGTTGCACTACCCTGCCAAGTAGCTATCTCTCTTTATATGGACATTTTGGACTCTTCGGAAATGCATCTAGCTCTCTGTACATTGATATGTTGGACTGATCTGCCAAGCAGGTAGCTCTCTGTATATTAACATATTGAACTTTTCTGCCATGTAGCTAGCTGTCAGTATATGAACATGTTGGACTCATCAGCCAGGGAGGTAGTCCTATATATATAGACATGTTGGACTCAATTGTCATGGAGGTAACTCTCAGTATATAGACATGTTGGACTGATATGCCTATTTGGTACCTCCCTGTATATGAACATATTGGACTTGTCTGCCATGTAGGTAGCTCTCAGTATATGGACACATTAGACACATCTGCCATGTATCTAGAACTCTGTATATGGAAATGTTGCACTGCTCTTCTATATAGCTAGCTCTCTGTATATAGAAAAGTTGGATTCATCTGCCATGTAGATAGAACTCTGTCATGTAGCTAGTTCTGTGTATATGGATATTTTGGACTCATCTGCCATGCACCTAGCTCTCCGTACATGGATATGTTGGACTGATCTGCCAAGTAGGTAGCTCTCTATATATGAACATATTGGAATTGGATGCCATGTAGCTAGCTCTCAGTATATGGACACGTTAGCCATGTAGCTAGAACTCTGTATATAGACATGTTGCACTACACTGCCTTTAGTTAGCTCTCTGTATATAGACAAGATGGACTTATCTGCCTTGTAGCTAGAACTCTGTATATGGAAGCGTTACACTACCCTGCCATGTAGCTAGATCTCTGTACATGGACATTTTGGACTTGTCTGCCATGTAGCTAGATCTCTGTACATGGATATGTTGGACTGATATGCCAAGTAATTTACTCTCAGTATATGAACTTATTGGACTTGTCTGCTATGTAGCTAGCTTCCTGTATATGGACATGTTGGACTCATCTGCCATGAAGCTGGTAGCCTGTATATGGACATGTTGGAGTACTCTGCAATGTAGGTAGTTCTCAGTATATGGACATGTTGAACACATCTGCCATGTAACTAGAACTCTGTATATGGAAATGATGCACTACTCTGCCATGAAGCTAGCTCTCTGTATATAGACAAGTTGGACTCATCTGCCTTACAGCTAGAACTCTGCATATGGAAATGTTGCACTACCTTGCCATGTAGCTAGCTCTCAATATATGGACATTTTGGACTCGTCTGCCATGTAGCTAGCTCTCTGTACATGGATATGCTGATCTGATCTGCCAAGTAGGTAGTTCTCTGTATATGAATATATTGGACTTGTCTACCATCTAGCTAGCTCTCAGTATGTTGAAACGTTTGACACATCTGCCATGTAGCTAGAACTCTGTATATGGAAATGTTGCACTACTCTGCCATGTAGCTAGCTCTCTCTACATAGACAAGTTGGACACATATGCCTTGTAGCTAGAATTCTGTATATGGATATGTTGCACTACACTGCCATGTAGCTAGCTCTCTGTATATCGTCATTTTGGACTCGTCTGCCATTTAGCTAGCTCTCTGTACAAGAATATGTTGGACTAATCTGCCAAATAGGTAGCTCTCTGTATATGAACATATTGGACTTGTCTACCATGTAGCTCGCTCTCAGTATATGGACATTTTGGAAACATCTGCCATGTAGCTAGAACTCTGTATATGGAAATGTTACACTACACTGTCATGTAGATAGCTCTTTGTATATGGACATTTTCAACTCATCTACCATGTGGCTGGCTCTCTGTACATGTATATGTTGGACTGGTCTTCTAAGTAGGTAGCTCTCTGTATATGAACATATTGGACTTGGCTGCCATGTGGCTTGCTATCAGTACATGGACATGATGGACACATCTGCCATGTAACTAGAACTCTGTATATGGACCTGTTGAACTACACTGCGATGTAGCTAGCTCTCAATATATGAACACTTGGGACTCGTCTGCCTTGTAGTTAGAACTATGTATATGGAAATGATTCACTACACTGCCATGTAGCTAGCTCTCTGTATATGCACATTTTGGACTCATCTGATATGTAGTTAGCTGTCAATATATGGACACGTTGGAAACATCTGCCATGTAGCTTGAACTCTGTATATGGAAATGTTGCACTACACTGCCATTTAGTTAGGTCTCTGTACATAAACAAGTTGGACTTATCTGACTTGTAGTTAGAACTCTGTATATGGAAATGTTACACTACCCTGCCATGTAGCTAGCTCTCTGTACATGGAAATTTCGGATTTGTCTGCCATGTAGCTAGCTAGCTCTCGATTGATGGATATGTTGGACTGATCTGTCAAGTAGGTAGCTCTCTGTATATGAACATATTGGACTTTTCTGCCATGTAGCCAGCTCCCTGTATATGGACATGTTGGACCCCTCTGCCATGTAGCTGGTAGCCTGTATACGGACATGTTGGACTACTCTGTCATGTATCCAGCTCTCAGTATATATATACACGTTAGAAACATCTGCCATGTAGCTATAACTGTGTATATGGAAATGTTGCACTACTCTACCATGTCGCTAGCTGTCTGTATATAGACACGTTGGAATCATCTGCCTTGCAGCTAGAATCTGTATATGGAAATGTTGCACTACCCTGCCATATAGCTAGCTGTCTGTATATGGACATTTTGGACTCATATACCATGTAGTTAGCTCTCTGGACATGGATATGTTGGACAGTTGTGCCAAGTAGGCAGCTGTCTGTATATGAACATATTGGACTGGTATGCCATGTAGCTACCTCTCAGTACATTGAAACGTTTTGCACATCTGCCATGTAGCTTGGACTCTGTATATGGAAATGTTGCACTACCCTGCGTTGTAGCTAGCCCTCTGTATATGGACATTTTGGACTCATCTGCTATGTAGCTAAATCTCTGTACATGGATATGTAGGACTGATCCGCCAAGCAGGTAGCTCTCTGTATATGAACATATTGAATTTGTCTGTCATTTAGTTTGTTCTCAGTACATTGACACGTTTGACACATCTGCAATGTAGATAGAACTCAGTATATAGAAATGTTGCACTACACTGCCATGTAGTTAGCTCTCTGTATATAAACATATTGGACTTGTCTGCCATGTAGTTAGCTGTCAGTACATGGACACTTTAAATACGTCTGCCATGTAGCTAGAACTCTGTATATGGAATAGTTGCACCACCCTGCCATGTAGCTGCCTCCCTGTGTATGGACATTTTGGAATTGTCTGCTATGTAGCTAGCTCTCTGTATATGGATATGTTGGAATGATCTACCAAGTAGGTAGCCCTCTGTATATGAACATATTGAACTTGTCTGCCATGTAGCTAGCTCTCAGTATATGAACACTTTGGACTCATCTGCCATGTAGCTTGAATTCTGTATATGGAAATGATGCACTACTCTGCCATGTAGCTAGCTTTCTATGTGTGGACATTTTGCACTCATTTGACATGTTGTATGCTCTCTGTGCATGGATATTTTGGACTGATCTGCCAAGTAGCTAGCTCTCAATATATGAAGCCGTTGCACACATCTGCCATGTAGCTAGAACTCTGTATATGGAAATGTTGCACTACCCTGACGTAGTTAGCTCTCTGTATATAGACAAGATGGACTCATCTGCCTTGTAACTAGAACTCTGTATATGGAAAAGTTGCACTAGCCTGCCATGTAGCTAGTACTCTGTATATGGTCATTTTGTAATCTTATGTTATATGTACATAGATATGTTGGATGATCTGCCAAGTAGGTAGCTCTCTGTATATGAACATAATGGACTTGTCTGCCATGTAGCTAGCTCTCAGTATATGGACACATTGGACACATCTGTCATGTAGCTAGAACCCTGTATATGGAAATGTTGCACTGCCCTGCCATATAGCTTGCTCTCTGTATATGAACATATTGGACTTGTCTACCATGTAGCTAGCTCTCAGTATATGCACATATTGGACTCATTAACCAGGGAGCTAATCCTCTATGTATACACACGTTGGACTCATTTGCCATGTAGTTAATTCTCAGTATATGCACATTTTGGACTCATCTGCCATTTAGCTAGTACCCCATATATGGACATGTTGGATTACTCTGCCATGTAGCCAGCTCTCAGTATATGCAACACTTGGGACTCATCTGCCATGTAGCTTGAACACGGTATATGGAAATGTTGCACTATTCTGCCATATAGCTAGGTATGTGGACATTTTGAACTCATTTTCCATGTAGCTAGCTCTCTGTACATGGATATGTTGGACTGATCTGACAAGTAGATTACTCTCTGTATATGAACACATTGGACTTTTCTGCCTTGTAGCTAGCTCTAAGTCTATGGACACGTTGGACACATCTGCAATGTAACTAGATCTCTGTATATGGATATATTGGACTACTCTGCCATGCAGCTAGCTCTCAGTATATGAACACTGTGGACTCACCTGCCATGTATCTTTAATTCTGTATATAAAATGATGCTCTACTCTGCCATGTAGTTAGCGCTCTGAATATGGACATTTTGGACTCGTCTGACATGTAGCTAGTTCTCTGTGCATGGATATTTTGGACTGATCTGCCATGTAGCTTACTCTCAGTATATGGATATGTTGGACTGATCTGTCAAGTATGTAACTCTCTGTTTATGTACATATTGGACTTGTCTGTCATGTAGCTAACTCTCAGTATATGGACACATTGGACACAATTGCTATGTAGCTAAAACTCTGCATATGGAAATGTGAACTACGCTGCCATTTAGCTAGCTCTCTGTATATTGACAAGGTGGACTCATCTGCATTGTAGCTAGAACTCTGTATATTGAATTTTGCACTTCCCTGCCATGTAGCTAGCTCTCTGTACATGGATATGTTGGAATGATCTGCCAAGTAAGTAGCTCTCTGTATATCAACATATTGGACTTGTTTACCATGTAGCTAGCTCCCTGTATATGGACATGTTGGACTCATCTGCCATGTAGCTGGTAGCCTATATATGGACATGTTGAACTCATCTACCATGTAGCTAGTACCATGAATCTAAACATATTAGATTTGTCTGCCACATAGGTAGCTCTCAGTATATGAACACATTAGACACATCTGCCATGAAACTAGAACTCTGTATATGGAAATGTTGCACTACCCTGCCAAGTTGCTAACTCTCTGTATATGGATATTTTGGACTTCTCTGCCATGCAGCTAGCTCTCTGTACAAGGATATGTTGGACTAATCTGCGAAGTAGGGTGCTCTCTGTATATGAATATACTGGAGTTTTCTGCCATGTAGCTAGTACACTGTATATGGAAATGTTGCACTACCCTGCCATGTAGCTAGCTTTCAGTATCTGGACATTTTGGATTAGTCTCCCATGTAGCTATCTCTCTGTACATGAATATGTTGGAGTGATCTGCCAAGTAGGTAGCTCTCTGTATATGAACATATTCAACTTGTCTGCCATGTAGCTAGCTCTCAGTATATTGACACATTTGACACATCTGCCATGGAGCTAGAACTCTGTATATGGACATGTAACACTACCCTGCCATGTAGTTAACTTTCTGTATATAGACAAGATGGACTCATCTGCCTTTTAGCTAGACCTCGGTATATGGAAATGTTGCACTACCCTGCCATTTAGCTAATTCTCTGTATATGGATATGTTGGAATGATCTGCCAAAAAGGTAGCTCTCTGTATATGAACATATTGTACTTGTCTGCCATGTAGTTAGCTCTCTATATATTGACACGTTTGACACATCTGCCATGGAGCTAGAACTCTGTATATGGAAATGTTACACTACCCTGCCATGTACTTAACTCTCTGTATATGGACATGTTGGACTCATCTGCCATGTAGCTAGCTCTCTGTACTTGGATATGTTGGAATGATCTACCAAGTAGGTAGCTCTCTGCATATGAACATATTGGACTTTTTTCCATGTAGCTAGCTCCCTGTATGTTGACATGTTGGACTCATCTACCATGTTGCTAGTAGCCTGTATATGGACATGTTGGAGTACTCTGCCATGTAGGAAGGTCTCAGTATATGGACACGTTAAAGACATCTGCCATGTAGCTAGAAATCTGTATATGGAAATGTTGCACTACTCTGCCATGAAGCTAGCTCTCTGTATATAGACAAGTTGGACTCATCTGCCTTGCAGCTAGAACTCTGTATATGGAAATGTTGCACTACCTTGCCATGTAGATAGCTCTCAGTATATGGACATTTTGGACTCGTCTACCATGTAGCTAGCTCTCTGTACATGGATATGCTGATCTGATCTTCCAAGTAGGTAGCTCTCTATATATGAACATATTGGACTTTTCTGCCATGTAGCTAGCTCTCAGTATATTGAAACATTTGACACATCTGCCATGTAGCTAGAACTCTGTATATGGAAATGTTGCACTACTCTGCCATGTAGCTAACTCTCTGTATATTGTCATTTTGGACTTGTCTGTCACTTAGCTAACTCTCTGTACTAGGATATGATGGACTAATCTGCCAAATAGGTAGCTCTCTGTATATGAACATATTGGACTTGTCTGGCATGTAGCTGGCTCTCGGTATATGAAGACTTTGGAAACATAAGCCATGTAGCTAGAACTCTGTATATGGAAATGTTGCACTACATTTCCATGTAGATAACTCTCTGTATATGGACATTTTCGACTCGTCTCTGCCATGTAGCTGGCTCTCTGTACATGTATATGTTGGACTGGTCTGCTAAGTAGGTAGCTCTCTGTATATGAACATAATGGACTTGACTGCCATGTGTCTTGCTCTCAGTATATGAACACTTTGGACTCATTTGTCATGTAGCTTCAACTCTGTATATCGAAATGATGCATTACTCTGCCATGCAACTAGCCCTCTGTATATGAACATTTTGCACTTGTCTGACATGTAGCTAGCTCTCTGTATATGGATATGTTTGACTGACATGCCACATAGAAAGCTCTCTGTATATGAACATATTGTACTTGTCTGCCATGTAGCTTGTTCTCAGTATAATGACACTTTTGACAAATCTGCCATGGAGCTAGAACTCTGTATATGGAAATGTTGCACTACCCTGCCATGTAGTTAGCTCTCTATATATAGACAAGATGGACTCTTCTGCCTTGTAGCTAGACCTCTGTATATGGAAATGTTGCACTACACTGCTATGTAGCTAGCTCAATTTATATGAACATGTTGGACTTGTCTGCCAGGTAGCTAGGTCTCAGTATATGGACATGTTGGACTCATCAGCCAGGGAGCTAGTTCTATATATATAGACATGTTGGACTCAATTGCCATTTAGGTAACTGTCAGTATATGGACATGTTGGACTCATCTGCCATGTAGCTAGTACCATTTATATGAACATATTTGACTTGTCAGCCATGTAGGTAGCTCTCAGTATATGGACACATTAGACACATCTGCCATGTAGCTAGAACTCTGTATATGGAAATATTGCATTACCCTGCCTCGTAGCTAACTCTCTGTATATAGACAAGATGGACTCATCTGCCTTGTAGCTAGAACTCTGAATATGGAAATGTTGCAGTACACTGCCATGTAGCTAGTTCTCTGTATATTGACATTTAGGATTTGTCTGCCATGTAGCTAGCTCTCTGTACATGGATATATTGGACTGATCTGCCAAGTAGGTAGCTCTCTGTATATGAACATATTGGACTTGTCTGCCATGTAGGTAACTCTCAATATATGGACACGTTGGACACATCTGCCATGTAGCTAGAACCCTGTATATAGACATGTTGGAATACTCTGTGATGTAGCTAGCTCTCAGAATATGCAACACTTGGGATTCATCTGCCTTGTAACTTGCACTGTGTTTATGGAAATGATGCACTATTCTGCCATGTAGCTTGCTCTCTGTGCATGGACATTTTGGACTCATCTGACATGTAGCTTGCTCTCAGTATATGGACACGTCACACTCATTTGCCTGGTAGGTAAATCTCTGTATATGGAAATGTTGCACTACCCTGCCATGTAGCTAACTCTCAGTATATGGACACGTTGGACACAATTGCCATGTAGCTAAAACTCTGCATATGGAAATGTGCACTATGCTGTCATGTAGCTAGCTTTCTGTATATAGACAAAGTGGACTCATCTGCCTTGTAGCTAGAACTCTGTGTATTGAAATGTTGCACTAACCTGCCATGTAGCTAGCTCTCTGTATGTGGATATTTTGGACTCGTCTGCCATGTAGCTAGCTTTCTGAACATGGATATGTTGGACTTATCTACCAATTAGGTAGCTCTATGTGTATGGACATATTGGACTTGCCTGCCATGTTGCTTGCTCTCAGTATATGGACACGTTGGAAACATCTGCCATGAAGCTAGAACTCTGTATAAGGAAATGTTGCACTACACTACCATGTAGATAGTGCTCTCTATATGCACATTTTGGACTCGTCTGCCATGTAGCTAGCTCTCTGTACTTGTATATGTAGGACTAATCTGCCAAGTAGGTAGCTCTCTGTACATGGACATGATAGACACATCTGCCATGTAGCTAGAAATCTGTATATGGAATTGTTGCACTACCCTGCCATCTTGCTAACTCTTTGTATATAGACAAGTTGGACTCATCTGCCTTGTAGCTAGAACTCTGAATATGGAAATGTTTCAATACCTTACCATGTAGATAGTGCTCTCTATATGCACATTTTGGACTCGTCTGCCATGTAGCTAGCTCTCTGTATGTGGATATGTTTGACTGATCTGCCAAGTAGGTAGCTCTCTGTATATGAACATATTGGACTTTTTTGCCATGTAGTTAGCTCTCAGTATGTGTACACGTTGGACTCATCTGCCTGGTAGTTAGAACTCTGTATATGGAAATGTTGCACAACCCCGCCATGTAGCTAGCTCTCTGTATATGGATATTTTGAACTCGTCGGCAATGTAGTTAGCTCTCTGTACATGGATATGTTGGACTGATCTGCCAATTAGGTAGCTCTCTGTATATGAACGTATTTGACTTGTCTGCCATTTAGATAGCTCTCAGTATGTGGACACATTGGACCCATCTACCTGGTAGCTTGAACTCTTTATATGAAAATGTTGTACTACACAGTCATATAGCTAGCTCTCTGTATATGGACATTTTGTACTTGTCTGCCACGTAGCTAGCTCTCTGTACATGGATATGCTGGAATGATCTGCCATGTAGGTAGCTCTCTGTATATGAACATAATTTACTTGTCTGCCAAGTATCTAACTCTCAGTATATGAACACGTTGGACACAACTACCATGTAGCTAGAAATGTGTATTTGGACACGTTGGACTACTCTGTGATGTAGCTAGCTCTCAGCATATGTACACTTGGGACTCATCTGACATGTAGATTGAACTCTGTATATGGAAATGATGCACTACTCAGGCATGTAGTTAGCTCTGTGTGCATGGACATTTTGGACTCGTCTGACATGTAGCTACCTCTCAGTATATGTACTCGTTGGACATATCTGCCATGTAGCTAGAGCTCTGTATATGGAAATGTTGCACTACCCTTCCAGGTAGTGAGCTCTCTGTATGTAGACAAGTTGGACTTATCTACCTTGTGGCTAGATAGAACTCTATATTTGAAAACGAGGCACTACTCTTCCATGTAGTTAGCTCTCTGTATATGGACTTTTTGGACTTGTCTGACATGAAGCTAGCTTTCTGTGAGTGGATATGTTGGAATGATCTGGCAAGTAGGTAGCTCTCTGTATATGAACATATTGGACTTTTCTGTCATGTAGCTAGCTGTTAGTATATTGACATTTTGGACACATCTGGCATGTAGCTAGAACTCTGAATATGGAAATGTTGCACTACTCTGCCATATAGCTAATTCTCTGTATATAGACAACTTGGATTCATCTGCCTTGTAGCTAGAACATTGTATATGGAAATGTTGCACTACCTTGCCAAGTAGCTTGCTCTCTGTATCTGGACACTTTGGACTTGTCTGCCATGTAGCCAGCTCTCAGTATATGGACATGTTGGAAACATCTGCCATGTAGATAAAACTCTGTATATGAAAATATTGCACCACTCTGCCATGTACCTAGCTCTCTGTATATAGACAAGTTGGACTCATCTGCCTTGTAGCTAGAACTCTGTATATGGAAATGTTGCACTACCCTGCCATGTAGCTACTCTCTGTATATGGACATTTTGGACTCGTGTGCTATGTAGCTAGCTTGCTGTACATGGAAATGTTGGACGGATCTGCCAAGTAGGTAGCTGTATGTATATGCACATATTGGACTTGTCTGCCATGTAGCTAGATCTCAGTGTATGGACATGTTGGACTCATCTGCCATGTATCTAGTACCCTGTATATGGACATGTTGGACTACTCTGCCATGTCGCTAGCTCTTAGTATATGCAAAACGTGGAACTCATCTGCCATGGAGCTTGCATTCTGTTTATAGAAATGATGCACTACTCTGCCATGTAGCAAGCTATCTGTGCATGGACAATTTCAACTCATTTTCCGTGTAGCTAGGTCTCAGTATATGGACACTTTGTACTCATCTGCCTGGTAGCTAGAACACTGTACATGTAAATGTTGCACTACCCTGCCATGTAGCTAGCTCTCTGTATATGGACATTTTGAACTCGTGGGCAAAGTAGCTAGCTCCCTGTACATGGATATGTTTGACTGATCTGCCAATTAGGTAGCTCTCTGTATATGGACATATTGGACTTGTCTGTCATGTAGCTAGCTCTCAGTATATGGACACGGTGGACACATCTACAATGTACCTAGAACTCTGTATATGGCAATGTTGCAATACCACGCCAGGTAGCTAGCTCTCTGTATATGGACATTTTGGACTTCTCTGCTCCGTAGCTTAGCTCTCTGTACATGGATATGTTGAGTGATCTGCCAAGTAGGAATTTCTCTTTATGTGAACATATTTGACTTGTCTGCCATGTAGATAGCTCTCAGTATATGAACACGGTGGACACATCTGGCATGTAGCTAGAACTCTGTATGTGGACATGTCGGACTACTCTGCGATGTAGCTAGAGCTCAGTATATGAACAACTGGGACTCATCTGCCATGTAGCTTGAACTTTGTGTATGGAATGAGGCACTACTCTGCCATGTAGCTGGCTTTCTGTGCATGGACCTTTTGGACTCATCTGACATGTAGCTAGCTCTCAGTATATGGACACATTGGACACATCTGCCATGTAGCTAGAACTCTGCATTTGGAAATGTTGCACTACTCTGCCATGTAGCTAGCTCTCAGTATATGGACACAGTGGACACATCTGCCATGTAGATAAAACTCTGTATAGTGACATGTTAGACTACACTGCCATGTAGCTAGCTCCCTGTATATAGACAAATTGGACTCATCTGCTTTGTAGCTAGAACTCTGTATATGGAATGTTGCACTACCCTGCCATGTAGCTAGCTCTCTGTATATGGACATTTTGGACTCATCTGCCATGTAGCTAGATCTCTGTACATGGATATGTCGAACTGATCCACCAAGTCGGTAGTTCCCTGTATATGAACATATTGGACTTTTCTGCCATTGAGCTAGCTCTCAGTATATGGACAGTTTGGACTGATCTGCCATGTAGGTATCTCTCAATATGTGGATATGTTGGACATATCTGCCATGTAGCTAAACCTCTGTATATGGAAATGTTGCACTACTCTGCCATGTAGCTAGCTCTCTGTATATGGACATTTTGGAATCATCCGCCATGTAGCTAGCTTTCTGTACATGGACATACTGAATTGATCTGCGAAGTAGGTAACGCTCTGTATATAAACATGTTAGATTTGTCTGCCATGTAGCTAGCTCTCAGACCATGGACACATTGGACACCTCTGCCCTGTAGCTAGAACTCTGTATATGGAATGTTGCACTACCCTGCCATGTAGCTAACTCTCTGTATATGAATATATTGGACTTCTCTGCCATGTTGTCAGGTTTCAGTATATGGACATGTTGGACTCATTAGACAGGGAGCAAGTCCACCATATATACACATGTTGGTCTCATTTGCCATGTAGTTAACTCTCAGTATATGGACATGTTGGAATCGTCTGCCATGTTACTAGCTCTCTGTACTTGGATTTGTTGGACTGATCTGCCAAGTATGTAGCTCTCTGAATATAAAAATATCGGACTTGTCTGCCATGTAGCTAGCTTTCAGTATATGGACATGTTGCACTTCTCTGTCATGTAGCTAACTCTCAATATATGGACACATTGGACTCATCTTCCTTATAGCTAGAATTCTGTATATGGAAATGTTGCACTACCCTGCCTGTAGCTAGCTCTCTGTATATGAACATATTGGACTTTTCTGCCATGTAGTTATCTCTCAGTGTATGAACATGTAGGACTCATCTGCCATGTAGCTAGTACCCAGTACATGGACATGTTGCAGTACTCTGTTATATAGCTAGCTCTCAGTATATGGACACGTTGAACACATCTGCCATGTAGCTAGAACTCTGTATATGGACATTTTGGACTCGTCTGACATGTAGTTACCTCTCTGTGCATGGATATTTTGGACTGATGTGCCATGTAGGTAGATCTCAGTATATGGACACATTGGACACATCCTCCCATGGAACTAGAACTCTGTATAAGGAAATGTTGCACTACTCTGCCATGTAGCTAGCTCTCTGTATATGAACATACTGGACTTGTCAGGCATGTAGCTAGCTCTCAGTATATGGACATGTTGTATTCATCTGCCATGTAGCTAGTACACAGTATATGGGCAAGTTGCAGTACTCTGTTATAAAGCTAGCTCTCAGTATATGGACATGTTGGACACATCTGCCATGTAGCTAGAACTCTGTATATGGACATTTTGGACTCGTCTGAACTCTGTTTATGGACATTTTGGACTCTCTGCATTGATATATTGTACTGATCTGCCAAGTATGTAGCTCTCTGTTTAAGAACATATTGGACTAATCTGCCATGTACCTATCTCTCAGTATATGAACACTTTGGACCCATCTGTATGTAAATTGAACTCTGCATATGGAAATGGTACATACACTACACTACCATGTAGCTAGCACTCTGTATATGGACATTTTGGACTTCTCTGACATTTAGCTAGGTCTGTATGCATGGGCATTTTGGACTGATCTGCCATGTAGGTAGTTCTCATTATATGGACACGTTGCACACATCTGCCATGTAGCTAGATCTCTGTATATGAAAATGTTGCACTACCCTGCCATGTAGGTAGCTCTCTGTATGTTTACAAGTTGGACTCATCTGCCTTGTAGAAAGAACTCTGTATATGGAAATGTTGCACTACCCTGCCATGTAGCTCGCTCTCTGTATATGGACATTTTGGACTCGTCTGCCATGTAGTTAGCTCTCTGTACATGGATATATTGTACTGATCTACCAAGTAGGTAGTTCTCTGTTTATGAACATATTGGACTTGTCTGCCATATAGCTTACTCTCAGTATATGGAAATGTTGGACTCATTTGTCATATAGCTAGTCCACTTTATATGAACATATTGGACATGTCTGCTATGTAGTTAGCTCTCAGTATATGGACACCTTGGACACATCTGTTATGTAGGTAGAACTCTGTATATGGAACTGTTGCACTACTCTGCCATGTAGCTAGCTCTCTGTACATAGACATTTTGGACACATCTGCTTTTAGTAGAACTCTGTACATAGATATGTTCAACTAATCTGCCAAGTAGGTAGCTCTCTGTATATGAACATATTGGACTTGTCTGCCATGTAGCTAGCTCTCATCTGTCATGGATCTAGAATTCTGTATATGCAAATGTTGCACTACTCTGCCATGTAGCTAGCATTCTGTATATAGACAAGTTGGACTCATCTGCCTTGTAG
>NW_006408969.1:406102-411361 GCF_000296735.1 Chrysochloris asiatica
GCCATGTAGCTAGCACTCTGTATATAGACAAGTTCGACTCACTGCCTTGTAGCTAGAATTCTGTATATGGAAATGTTGCACTACCCTGCCATGTAGCTAGTTCTCTTTATATGGAAATTTTGGACTCATCTGCCATTAACTAGCTCTCTGTACATGGATATGATGGACTGATCTCCCAAGTAGGTAGCTCCCTGTATATGAATATACTGGAATTTTCTGCCATGTAACTAGCCTTCAGTATATGGACACGTTGGACACATCTGCCATGTAGCTAGAATTCTGAATATGAACACTTTGTACTCATCTGCCATGTAGCTAGAACTCTGTATATGGAAATGTTGCACTACCTTGCCATGTAATTAGCTCTCTGTATATTGACATTTTGGACTCATCTGCCATGTAGCTAGCTCTCAGTATATGAACACGTTGGACACATCTGCCATGTAGCTAGAACTTTGTATATGGAAATGTTGCACTACCCTGCCATGTAGTTAGCTTGCTGTTTGAAGACAAGTTGAACTCATCTGCCTTGGAGCTAGAACTCTGTATATGGAAATGTTACACTACCATGCCATGGAGCTAGCTCTCTGTATATGGATAATTTGGACTCGTTTGCCATGTAGCTAGCTCTCTGTACATGGATATGTTGGAATGATCTGCCAAGAAGTTGGCTCTCTGTAAATGAACCTATTGTACTTGTCTGCAATGTAGCTCGCTCTCAGTATATGGATATGATGGGCTCATCATCATCAGTGTAGCTGGTAACTTGTTATGAACATTTTGGACTACTCTGCCAGGTAGCTAGCTTTCAGTATATGGACACATTGGACACATCTGCCATGTAGCTAGAACTCTGTATATGGAAATCTTACACTGCTGTGTCATGTAGCTAGCTCTCTATATACAGACAAGTTGGACTCATCTGCCATGTAGCTAGAACTCTGTATATGCAAATGTCACACTATCCTGTCATGAAGCTACTTCTCTACATAGACAAGTTGGTCTCATCTGCCTTGTAGAAAGAATACTGTATATGGAACTGATTCACTACCCTGCCATGTAGCTTGCTCTCAGTATATGAACATTTTGGACTCGTCTGCCATGTAGCTAACTCTCCATATAAGGACACATTGGACACATATGCCATGTAGCTAGAACTCTGTATATGGAAATATTGCACTACTCTGCCATATATGAAGCTCTCTGTATATAGACAAGTTGGACTCATCTGCCTTGTAGCTAAAACTCTGTATATGGAAATGTTGCACTACCCTGCCACGTTTCTAGCATTCTGTACATGGAAATTTTGGACTTTTCTGCCAATAGTGAGCTGTCTGTACATGGATATGTTTGACTGATCTGCCAAGTAGGTAGCTCTCTGTATATGAACATATTGGTCTTGTCTGCTGTATAGTTAGCTCTCAGTATAGGGATATGTTGGACACATCTGCCATGTTAGTAAAACGCTGTATATGGAAATGTGCACTACCCTGCCATGTAGGTAGCTCTCTGTGTATGAACATATTGGACTTGTCTGACTTGTAGATAGCTCTCAGTATATGGGCACATTGGACATATCTGCAAAGTAGCTAGTACTCGGTATATAGAAATGTTGCACTACCCTGCCATGTAGCTAGCTCTCAGTATATGGACATTTTGGAGTCTTCTGCCATGTAGCTAGCTCTCTGTATATGGATATGTTGGACTGATCTGCCAAGTACATAGTTCTCTGTATATGAACATATTGGTCTTGTCTTACACGTAGGTAGCGCTCCGTATATGGACATTTTGGATTTGTCTGCCATGTAGCTAGAACTCTGTATATGGAAACGTTGGGCACATCTGCCATGTAGCTAGAACTCTGTATATGAAAATATTGCACTACTCTGCCATGTAGCTAGCTCTCAGTATATGGACATTTTGGACTCTTCTTCCATGTAGGTAGCTCTCTGTACATGGATATGTTGGACTGATCTGCTGTGTACCTATTTCTCTGTATATGAACATATTGGTCTTGTCTGCCATATAGGTAGCTCTCTGTATATGGACCTTTTGGACTTGTCTGACATGTAGCTAAATCTCTGTGCATGGATATTTTGGACTGATCTGTCATATAGCTAGTTCTCAGTATATGGACATGTTGGACATATCTGCCATGTAGCTAGAACACTGTATATGGAAATGGTGCATTACCCTGACATGTTGTTAGCTCTCAGTATATAGAAAAGTTGGACTCATCTGCCATGTAGCATGAACTCTGTATATGTAAATGTAGCACTACACTGCCATGTAGCTCGATCTCTGTATATGTACATTTTGGACTCATCTGTCATGTAGTTATCTTTCTGTACATGGATACGAGGTACTGATCTGCCAAGTAGGTAGCTCTCTGTATATGGAAATGTTGCACTAAGCTGCCATGTAGCTAGCTCTCAGTATAGGGACACTTTGGATACATCTGCCATGTGGCTAGAACTCTGTTTATGGGAATGGTGCACTATCGTGCCATGTAGCCGGCTCTTGGTATATGAATATATTGGACTTGTCTGTCAAGTAGCTAGCTCTCAGTATATGGACATGTTGGACTCATTAGCCAGGGAGTTAGTCCTCTATATATACACATGTTTGGTACATTTGCCATGTCGTTAACTCTCAGTTTATGGACATGATTGACTTGTCTGCCATATAGCTAGCTCTCTCTACATGGATATGTTGGACTGATCTGCCAAGCAGGTAGCTCTCTGAATATGAACATATTGGACTTGTGTGCAATTTTGCTAGCTCTCAGTATAAGGACATGTTGGACTCATCTGCCATGTAGCTAGTACCCTTTATATGGACATGTTGGATAACTCTGCATGTAGCTAACTCTCAGTATATGGACATGTTGGACACATCTGCCATGTAGCTAGAACTCTATATATGGAAATGTTGACTACTCTGCCATGTAGCTAGCTCTCTGTATATAGACAAGATGTACTCATCTACCTTGTAGAAAGAACACTGTATATGGAAATGATGCACTACCCTGCCATGTAGCTCACTCTCTGTGTATGGATATTTTGGACTCGTCTACCATGTAGTTAACTCTCTGGACATGGGTATGTTGAACTGATCTGCCAAGTAGGCAGCTCTCTGTATATGAACATATTGGACTTTTCTGCCATGTAGCTAGTACTCTTTATATGGACATGTTGGATTGCTCTGCCATGAGCTATCTCTCAGTATATGAACACTTTGGACTCATCTTCCATGTAGATTGAACTGTGTATATGGATATGTTTCACTACTCTGCCATGTATATACACAAGTTGGACTCACCTACCATGTAGCAAGTATCCTTTATATGGACATGTTGCACTACTCTGCAATGTAGATAGCTCTCAGTATATGAATACTTTAGACTCATCTGCCATGTGGCTTGAACTCTGTATATGGAAATGATGCACTTATCTGCCATGTATCTAGTTCTCTGTATATACACAAGTTAGACTCATTTTCTTGTAGATAGGACCCTGTATATGGACATGTTGGACTACTCTGCCATGTTGCTAGCTCTCAGTATATGGACAAGTTGGAATCATTTGCCTTGAAGGTAGTATCCTGTATATGCACATGTTTGAGTTCTCTACCATGTAGCTAGCTCTCTGTAGATGGACAATTTGGACTCATCTGCCATGCAGCTAGCTCTCTGTACATGGATATGTTGGACTGATCTGCCAAGTAGTTAGTTTCCTGTATATGAACATATTAGACTTGTCTGCCATGTAGCTACTTCTCAGTATATGGACATGTTAGACTCATCTGACATGTAGCTAGTACTCTGTATATGGACATGTTAAACTACTTTGCTATGTAGCTAGCTCTCAGTATATGTTCATGTTCGACTCATCTGCCATGTAGCTAGATCTGTATATGGAAATGTTGCCCTACTCTGCCATGAAGCCAGCTCTCTGTATATAGATAAGTTAGACTCATCTGCCTTGTAGCTAGAACTCTGTATATGGAAATGTTCCACTACTCTGCAATTAACTAGCTCTCTGTATATGGACATTTTAGACTCGCCTGCCATGTAGTTAGCTCTCAGTATATGGACTTGTTGGACTCATCTGCCATGTAGCTAGTACACTGTATAAGGACATGTTGAACTTCTCTGCCATGTTGCTAGCTCTCAGTATATGGACAAGTTGTACTCATCTGCCTTGTAGCTAGTACCCTGTATAAGGACATGTTGGACTACTCTGCGATGTAGCTAGCTCTCTGTATAAGAACATTTTGGACGTGTCTGCAATTAGCTAGCTCTCTGTACATGGCTATTGTGGACTGATCTGCCAAGTAGGTAGGTTTCTGTATATGAACTTATTGGACTTGTCTAATATTTAGCTAGAACTTTGTATATGGAAATGTGGCACTACACTGCGATGTAGCTAGCTCGATGTATATGAACATATTGGACTTGTCTGCCATGTAGTTAGTACACTTTATATGGATATGGTGGACTACTCTGTCATGTAGCTAGCTCTCAGTATATGAACACTTTGGACTCATCTGCCATGTGGCTTGAACTGGGTATATGGAAATGATGCACTACTCTGCCATGTAGCTAGCTTTTTGTATGTAGACAAATTGGACTTATCCGCCTTTTAGCTAGGACCCTGTATATGGACATGTTGAACTACTCTGCTATGTAGCTAGCTCTCAGTATATGGACACGTTGGACACATCTGCCATGTGGCTAGAACTCTGTATACAGAAATGTTGCCTTACTCTTCCATGTAGACAGCTCTCTGTATATAGACATGTTAGACTCCTCTGCCTTGTAGCTAGAACTCTGTATATGGAAATGTTGCACTACTCTGCCATGTAGCTAGTTCTCTGTATATGAACATATTGGACTTGTCTGCCAAGTAGATAACTCTCATTATATGACTAAGTGGGACTCATCTGCCATGTAGCTAGTATACTCTATATGGACATGTTGGACTACTCTTCCTCTAGGTAGCTCTCATTATATGGACACATTAGACACATCTGCCATGTAGCTAGAACTCTGTATTTGGAAATGTTGCACTAACGTGCCTTGTAGCTAGCTCTCTGTATATGGACAATTTGGACTCTTCTGCCATGTAGCTAACTCTCTGTACATGGATATGTTGGATTGATCTGCCAAGTAGGTAGCTCTCTGTATATGAACATATTGGAGTTGTCTGCCATGTAGCTAGCTCTCAGTATATGGACATGATGGACTCATCTGGCATG
>NW_006408969.1:411461-426536 GCF_000296735.1 Chrysochloris asiatica
GGACTCATCTGGCATGTAGCTTGTACCCTATATATGGATATGTTGAACTACTCTGCTTGTACCTAGCTCTCAGTTTATGGACACGTTAGACACATCTGCCATGTAGATAGAACTCTGTATTTGGAAATGTTGTACTACCCTGCCATGTAGCTATCTCTCTGTATGTGGACAATTTGGACTCGTCTGCCATGTAGCTAACTCTCTGTACATGGATGTGTTGGATTGGTCTTCCAAGTAGGTAGCTATCTGTATATAAACATATTTGACTTGTCTGACATGTACCTAGCTCTCAGTATATGGACACGTTGGACTCATTGGACAAGTAGCGAGTACTATTTATATGGACATGTTGACTCATGCTGCCATGTAGCTAGATCTCAGTATATGAACACTTTGTACTCATCTGCCATGTACACTGAACTCTGTATATGGAAAAGATGCACTACTCTGCCAAGTAGCTAGCACCCTGTATATGGACATTTTGAACTCAGCTGCCATGAATCTAGCTGTCTGTGCATGGATATTTTAGACTGATCTGCCATGTAGGTAGGTCTCAGTATATGGACACATTAAATGCATCTGCCATATAACTAGAACTATGTATATGGAAATGTTGCACTACTCTGCCTTGTACCTAGCTCTCTGCATATAGACAAGTTGGGCTCATCTGTGTTGTAGCTGAAACTCTGTATATGGAAATGTTGTACTATCCTACCATGTAGCTAGCTCTCTATATATGGACATTTTGGACTCGTCTGCCATGTAGCTAGTTCTCTGTACATGGATATGTTGCACTGATCTGCCAAGTAGGTAGCTCTCTGTATATGAACATATTGTACTTGTCTGCCATGTAGCTATCTCTCTAGTATATGTGCATGTTGGACTCATCTGCCATGTAGCTAGTACCCTGTATATGAATATGTTAGACTACCTGGCCATGTAGCTAGCTCTGTATATAGACAAGTTGTACTCATCTGCCTTGCAGTTAGAATAGTTTATATGGAAATGTTGCACTACCATGCCATGTAGTTAGCTCTCTGTATATGTACATTTGTAATCGCCTGTCATGTAGTTAGCTCTCTGTACATGGATATGTTTGATTGATCTGCAAAGTAGATAGCTCTATGTATATTAACATATAGGATTTTCCTGCCATGTAGCTAGCTCTCAATATATGGACACATTGGATTCATTAGCCTGTTAGCTAGTTCCATTGTCTGTATATAGACAAGTTTGACGCATCTGCCTTGTAGCTAGAACTCTATATATGGAAATGTTGGTCTACACTGCCATGTAGATAGCTCTCTGTATATGGACATTTTATACTTGTCTGCCATGTAGCTAACTCTATGTACATGGATATTTTGGACTGATTTGCCAAGTACGTAGCTATCTGTATATGAACATATTGGACTTGACTGCCATGTAGTTAGCACTCAATATATGGACATATCGGACTCATTAGCCAGGTAGCTAGTACTCTTTACATGGACATGTTGGACTACTCTGCCATGTAGCTAGCTCTCAGTATATGAACTCTTTGGACTCATCTACCATGTAGCTTGAACTCTCTGTCTATGGAAATAATGCACTACTCTGCCATGTAGTTAACTCTCAGTATATGGACATGTTGGACTCATTAGCAAGGTAGCTAGTACTCTTTATATGGACATGTTGGACTATGCTGCTATGTAGCTAGCTCTCAGTATATGAACACTTTGAACTCATCTGCCTTGTAGCTTGAACTTGTGTATGGAAATGATGCACTACCCTGCCATGGAGCAGGCTCTCTGTATGTGGACATTTTTGACTCGTCTGACATGTCGCTAGCTCC
Organism: Chrysochloris asiatica; assembly: GCF_000296735.1. Lineage (NCBI taxonomy): Eukaryota > Metazoa > Chordata > Mammalia > Afrosoricida > Chrysochloridae > Chrysochloris > Chrysochloris asiatica. The sequence goes on from NW_006408969.1 coordinate 413,296, forward strand.
CTCTGCATGGATATTTTGGACTGATCTGTCAGGTAGGTAGCTCTCAGTATATGGACATGTTGGACACATCTGCCATGTAGCTAGAGCTCTGTATATGGAAATGTTGCACTACTCTGGCATGTAGCTAGCTCTCTGTATATAGACAAGTTGGACTCAACTGCCTTGCAGGTAGAACTCTGTATATGGAAATATTGCACTGCATTGCCATGTAGCTAGCTCTCTGTATATAGACATTTTGGACTCATCTGCCATGAAGCTAGCTCTTAGTATTTGAACATGTTGGACTCATTTGCCTTGTAGCTAGAATTATGTATATGGAAATGTCACACTATGCTGCAATGTAGCTAGCTCTATGTATATGGACATTTTGGACTCATCTGCCTTGTAGCTAGAACTCTGTATAAGGAAATGTTGCATTACCTTGTCCTGTAGCTAACTCTTTGTATACGGACATTTTGGACACATCTGCCATGTAGATAGCTCTCTGTACATGGATATGTTGGACTGATCTGCCAAGTAGGAAGCTCTCTGTATATGAACATATTGGACTTGTCTGCCAAGTAACTAGCTCTCAGTATATACACAAGTTGGACTCATGTGCCTTGTAAGTAGAATTCTGTATATGGAAATATTGCACTACACTGCCATGTAGCTAGCTCTCTGTATATGGACATTTTGGACATGTCTGCCATGTTGCTAGCTCTCTGTACATGAATATGTTGGACAGATCTGCCAAGTAGGAAGCTCTCTGTATATGAACATATAGGCCTTGACTGCCATGTAGCTAGCTCTCATTAGATAGACAAGTTGGACTCATCTGCTATGTAGCTAGTACCCTGTATATGGACATGTTGGACTGTTCTGCCATGTAGTTATCTCTCAGTATATGGATACGTTGGACACATCCACCATATAGCTAGAACTCTGTATATGGAAATGGTGCTCTACTCTGCCATGTTGCTACTTCTCTGTAAATAGACAATTGGGACTCATCTGCCCTGTAGTTAGAACTCTGTATATGTAAATGGTGCACTACACGGCCATGTAGATATCTCTCTGTATATGGACATTTTGGACTTGACTGCCATGTTACTAGTTCTCTGTTCATGGCTATGTTGGACTGATCTGCCAAGTAAGTAGCTCTTTGTATATGAACATATTAGAGTTATCTGCCATATAGTTAGCTCCCAGTATATGTACATGTTGGACACATCTGCAGTGTAGCTAGCGCCCAGTATATGGACATGTTGGACTCATCTGCCCTGTAGCTAGTACCCTGTATATGGACATGTTGGACTCTTCTGCCATGTAGTTAGTTCTCAGTATATGGACACGTTGGACACATCTGCCATATAGCTATAACTCTGTATATGGAAATGTTGCTCTACTCTGCCATTTTGTTACCTATCTGTATATAGACAATTAGGACTTATCTTTCTTGTAGTTAGAACTCTGTATATGTAAATGTTGCACTACACTGCCATGTAGATAGCTATCTGTATATTGACATTTTGGACTTGTCTGCCATGGAGCTAGCTCTCAGTTAATGGACATGTTGGACTTGTCTGCCATGAAGCTAGTACACTGTTTATTGACATGTTGGACTACTCTGTCATGTAGCTATCTGTCAGTATATGGACACGTTGGACACATCAGCCATGTAGCTAGAACTCTGTATATGGAAATGTTGCACTACTCTTCCATGTAGCTTGTTCTCTGTATATAGACAAGTTGGATGCATCTGCCTTGTAGCTAGAGCTCTGTATATGGAAATTTTGCACTACCCTGCTATGTAGATAGCTCTCTGTACATGGATATGTTGAACTTGTTTGCCAAGTATGTAGATCTCTGTATATGAACATATTGGAGTTCTCTGTCATGTAGCTTACTCACACTATATGGACATGTTGGAGTCATTTCCCAGGTAGCTAGTACTCTTTATATGGACATGTTGGACTGCTCTGCCATGTAGATAGCTCACATTATATGAATACTTAGGACTCATCTGCCATGTAGATTTAACTCTGTATTGGAAATGATGCACTATTCTGCCATGTAGCTTGCTGTCTGTATATGGACATTTTGGCCTCATCTGCCATGTAGTTAGCTCTCAGTATATGGACATGTTGGACACATCTGACATGAAGCTAGAACTCAGTGCATTGAAATGTTGCACTACCCTGCCATGTAGCTAGCTCTCTGTATATGGACATATTGGACACATCTGCCATGTAGGTAATACTCTTTATATGGCCATGTTGGATGACTCAACCATGTAGCTAGCTCTCAGAATATGAACACTTGGGCTCATATGCCATGTAGCTTGGACTCTATATATGGAAATGATGCCCTACTCTGCCATGTAGCTTGGACTCTATATATGGAAATGATGCCCCACTCTGCCATGTAGCTAGCTCTCTGTATATGGACATTTTGGACTCGTCTGACATGTAGCTACATCTCTGTGCATGGATATTTAGGACTGATCTGCCATGTAGGTACCTCTCAGTATACGGACACATTGGAAACATCTGACATGTAGCTAGAACTATGTATGTGGAAATGTTGCACTACCCTGCCATGTAGCTAGCTCATTGCATATGGACATTTTGGACACGTCTGACATTTAGCTAGCTCTCTGAGCATTGATATTTAGGACTGTTCTACCATGTAGTTAGCTCTCAGTATTTAGTAAAGTTGAACTCATCTGCTTTGTGGCTAGAATTCTGTATATGGAAATGTTGCACTTCCCGGCCATGTAGCTAGCTCCCTGTATAAAGACAAGTTGGACTCATCTGACTTGTAGCTTGAATTCTGTATATGGAAATGTTCCACTACCCTGCCATGTACCTTGCTTTCTTTATATAGACAAGTTGGACTCATCTGCCTTGTAGTAGAACTCTTTATATGGAAATGTTGTAAGTCTCTGCTATATAGCTAATTCTCTGTATATGGATATTTTGGACTCATCTGCCATGTAGCTAGCTGTCTGTATATGGACATTTTTGACTCGTCTACCTTGAAAATAAAACTACATGGCAGATGTGTAAAATGTGTCCATACACTGAGAGCTAGATACATGGCAGAGTAGTCCAACAAGTCCATATACAAGGTACTAGCTACATGGCAGATCCGTCCAAATTGTGTATATACTGAGAGCTAGCTCTAAGGCAGACAAGTCCAATATGTTCATATCCAGAGAGGTACCTAGTTTTCAGATCAGTCTATCTTATTCATGTACAGAGAGCTAGCTACAAGGCAGATGAGTCCAAAATGCCCATATACAGAGAGTTAGCTTATGACAGGGTAGTGCAAAATTTTCCATATACAGAGTACAAGCTACAAGGAAGATGAGTCCAACTTGTCTATATACAGAGAGCTAGCTACATGGCAGGGTGGTGAAACATATCCATATACAGAGTTCAAGCTACAAGGCAGATTAATCCAACTTGTCTATATACAGAGAGCTAGCTACATGGAAGGATAGTCCAACATTTCCATATACAGAGTTCTAGCTACAAGGTAGATAAGTCCAACTTGTCTATATACTGAGAGCTAGCTACCTGGCAGGATAGTGCAACATTTCCATATACAGAGTTCTAGCTACAAGGCAAATGAGTCCAACTTTTCTATATACAGAGAAGTAGCTACATGGCAGGGTACTGCAACATGTCCATATACTGAAACCTAGCTACATTGAAGACAAGTCCAATATGTCCATATACAGAAAGCTAGCTACATGGCAGTGTAGTGCAACTTTTCCATATACAGAGTTCTAGCTACATATCAGATGTGTCCAAAATGTCCATATACAGAGATCCAGCTACATTTCAGAGTAGTCCAACATGCCCATATACAGGGTACTAGCTAAAAGGCAGATGAGTCCTCCTAGTCTATATGCAGAGAGCTAGCTACATGGCAGAGTAGTGCATCATTTCCATATGCAGAGTTCAAGCTACAGGGCAGATGTCTCCAAAGTGTTCATATTCTGAGAGGTACCTACATGGCACAATAGTGCAAAATGTCCATTTTCACGCTACTAGTTCCATGTCAGACAAGTCCAATATGTTCTTATACAGACATCTAGCTACATGGCAGTGTAGTGCAACATTTTCATATACAGATTTCTAGCTACAAGGCAGATCAGTCCAACTTGTCTATATACAGAGAGCTAGCTACATGGCAGAGTAGTGCAACATGTCCATATACAGAGATCTAGCTACATGGCAGACAAGTCCATTATGTTCATATACAGAGAGCTACCTACTTGGCAGATCTGACCAACAGATCCATGTACAGAGAGCTAGCTACATGGCAGACGAATCCAAAATGTCCATATACAGAGAGCTAGCTATATGGTAGGGTAGTGCAACATTTCCATATACAGTGTTCTAGCTACAAGGCAGATTAGTCCATCTTGTCTATATACAGAGAGCTAGCTACTTCTCAGTGTAGTGCAACATTTCCAAATAAAGGGTACTAGCTACTTTGCAGATGAGTCTAACATGTCCATATACTGAGAGCTAGCTCCATGACAGTCAAATCCAATATGTTCATATACAGAGAGCTAGCTACATAGCAGGGTAGTGCAACATTTCCATATGCAGAGTTCTAGCTGCAAGGCAGAAGAGTCCAACTTGTCTATATACAGAGAGATAACTACATGGCAGAGCGGTCCAACATGTCCATGTATAGAGTTCTAGCTACATAGCACATGAGTCCAACATGTCCTTATATGGAGAGCTAGCTACAAGCATGGTAGTGCAACATTTCCATATACAGAGATCTAGCTAAATGGCTAATGTTTCTAACGTGTCCATATACTGAGAGCTAGCTACATGATAGAGTAGTCCAACATGTCCATATATAGGGTACTAGCTATATGGCAGATGATTCCAACGTGTCTTTATACTGAGAGCTAGCTACATGGCACATAAGTCAATCTTTTCTAGATATAGAGAGATAGCTACATGGCAGAGGAGTTCAAAATGTCCATATACAGAGAGCCAGCTACATGGCAGGGAATTGCAACGTTTCCTTATACAGACTTCTCGCTACAAGGCACATGAATCCAACTTGTCTATATACAGAGAGCTAGTTTCATGGCATAGTAGTGCAACATTTCCATATGCAGTATTCTAGCTACATGGCATATGTGTCCAACCTGTCCATATACTGGGACCTAGCTACATCCAGAGTAGTCCCAACATGTCCATACACTGGGTACTAGGTACATGGCAGATTAGTCCAACATGTCCATATACTGAGAGCTAGCTACATGGCAGAGTAGTCTCACATGTCCATATACAGGGTACCAGCAACATGGCAGATGAGTCCATATTGTCCATATACTGATAGCTAGCTACATGGCAGATAAGTCCAATATGTTCCTAATCAGAGAGCCACTTACATGGAAGGGTAGTGCAACATATCCATATACAAAGTTTTAGCTACAAGGCAGATGAGTCCAACTAGTCTATATACTGAGAGCTGGCTAAATGGAAGACAAGTCCAATATGTTCATATACAGAGAACTACCTAATTGGTAGATCAGTGAAACATATCCATGTACAGAGAGCTAGCTACATGACAGACGAGTTCAAAATATCCATATACAGAGAGCTAGCTACATGGTAGGGAATTGCAACATTTCCATATAGAGTTCTAGCTACAAGCCAGAGGAGACCAACTTGTCTATATACAGAGAGCTAGCTACAAGCAGAGTAGAGCAACATTTCCATATACAAAGTTCTAGCGACATGGCAGATGTGTCCAACGTGTCCATATACTGAGAATTAGCTACATGCCAGAGTAGTCCAACATGACCATATACAAAGTAATACCTACATGGCAGATGAGTCCAACATGTCCATATACTGAGAGATAGTTTCCTGGCAGTCAAGTCCAATATGTTCCTATACAGAGAGCTAGCTACATGGTAGGGTAGTGCAACATTTCCATATACAGAGTTCTAGCTACAAGGCAAATGATTCCAACTTGACTATATACTGAGAGCTAGCTACATGGCAGACAAGTCCAATATGTTCATATACAGAGAACTACCAACATGGCAGTTCAGTCAAACATATCCATGTATAGAGAGTAAGCTACATGGCAGACGAGTCCAAAATGTCCATATACAGAGAGCTACCTATATGGCAGGGTAGTGCAGCATTTCCATATACAAAGTTCCAGCCACAAGGCAGATGAGTCCATCTTGTCTATATACTGAGAGCTAGCTACATGGCAGACAAGGCCCATATGTTAATGTACCGAGAGCTACCCACATGGCAGGTCAGTCCAACAAATCCATGTACAGATAGCTAGCTACATGGCAGACGTGTCCAAAATGTCCATATACTGAGAGCTACATATATGGCGGAAAGTCCAAAACATCCATGTACAATGAGCTACCTACATGACAGATGGGTCCAAAATATCCATACACAGAGATCTAGCTATCTAGCATGGTGGTGCAACATTGCCATATACAGAGTTCTAGCTACACGACAGATGAGTCCATCTTGTCTGTGTACAGAAAACTAGCTACATTGCAGAGTAGTGCAACATTTCCATATACAGGTTACTAGCTACATGTCCCTATACTGAGAGCTAGTTACATGACAGTCAAGTCCAATATGTTCATATACAGAAAGCTAGCTACATGACAGTGTAATGCAATATTTCCATATACAGTGTTCTAGGTACAAGGCAGATATGTCCAACTTGTTTTTACACAGAGAGCTAGCTACATGGCAGGGTAGTGCAGCATTTCCATATACAAAGGATAGATGATTCCAACTTCTGTACATACTGGAAGACAAGTCCAATATGTTCATATAAAGAGAGCTACATACTTGGCAGATCAGTCCAACATATCCATGTACAGAGAGCAAGCTACATGGCAGACAAGTCCAAAATGTCCATAAACAGAGAGCTAGCAACATGGCAGGGTAGTGCAATATTTCCATATACAAAGTACTAGCTATATAGAAGATGTGTCCAACGTGTCCATATCCTGAGAGCAGGTACATGGCAGACAAGTCCAATATGTTCATATACAGAGAGCTAACTACTTAGCAGAGCAGTCCAAGATATCCATGTATAGAGAGCTAGCTACATGGCAGATGAGTCCAAAATGTCCATATACAGAGAACAAACTTGTCTATATACAGAGAGCTAGCTACATGGCATTGCATATGCAGAGTTCTAGCTACAAATCAAATGAGTCCAACTTGTGTATATATTGAGAGCTAGCTACATGGGAAACATGTCCAATATGTTCATATACAGAGAGCTGCCTACTTGGTATATCAGTTCAACATATCAACGTACAGAGAGCTACCTACATCGCAGACGAGTTCAAAATGTCCATATATAAGGGCTAGCTACATGGCAGGGTTGTGCAACATTTCCATATACAGTGTTCTAGCTACAAAGCAGATGAGTCCAACTTTTCTATATACAGTGAGCTAGCTACATGGCAGAGTAGTTCAACATTTCCATATACAAGTTTCTACCTACATGGCAGATGTGTCCAACGTGTCCATATACTGAGAGCTAGCTACATGGCAGAGAAGTCCAATATGTTCATATACAGAGAGCTAGCTACATGGCAGGGTAGTGCAACATTTCCATATACAGAGTTCTAGCTACAAGTTAGATGAGTCCAACTTGCCTATGTACAGAGAGCTACCTACATGGCAGAGTAGTGCAACATTTCCATATACAGAGTTCTAGCTACATGGCAGATGTTTCCAATGTGTCCATATACTGAGAGTTAGCTACATTGCAGAGTTGTCCAACATGTCTATGTACAGGATACTAGCTACATGGCCGATGAGTCCAAGATGTCCATATACTGAGAGCTACCTCCATGGCAGAAAAAGCCAATATGTTCATATACGGAGACCTACCTAAATGGCAGGGTAGTGCAACATTTCCATATTCAGATTCTAGCTTCAAGGTAGAAGAGTCCGACTTGTCTATATACTGAGAGCTAGCTACATGACAGAAAAGTCCAAGATGTTCATATATAGACAACTACCTACCTGGTAGATCAGTCCAACATATCCATGTACAGAGAGGTAGCTACATGGCAGACGAGTGTAAACTGTCGATATACAGACAGGTAGCTACATGGCAGAGAAGTGCAACATATCCATATATAGAATTCTAGCTACATGCCAGTTTATTGCAACATTTCCATATACAGAGTTCTAGCTACAAGTCAGATGATTCCAACTTGTCTATAAACAGAGAGCTAGCTATATGATAGGGTAGTGCACATTTCCATGTATAGGGTACAAGCTACATGGCAGATGAATCGAACATGTCCATACTCTGAGAGCTAGCTACATGGAAGTGTAGTACATCATTTCCTTATACAGTGTTAAAGCTACATGACAGACGAGTCCAAAATGTCCATATAATTAGAGCTAGCTACATGTCAGAGTAGTCCAAGAGCTAGCTATATGGCAGTCAAGTCCAATATGTTCATGTACAGTGAGCTACCTACTTGACAGATCGGTCCAACACATCCATGTACTGAGAACTAGCTACATGGCAGATGAGTCCAAAATGTCCATATACAGAATGCTAGCTACATGGCTGAGTAGTGCAACATTTCCATATACAGAGTTCTAGCGACAAGGCAGATAAATCCAACTTGTCTCTATAGACAGAGCTAACTACATGGCAGTGTAGAGCAACATTTCCAGTACACAGTTCTAGCTACAAGGCATATGATTCTAACTTGTCTATATAGAGAGAGCTAACTACATGGCAGGGTAGTGCAACATTTCCATATGCAGAGTTCTAGCTACAAGGCAGATGAGTCAAACTTGTCTATATACTGAGAGCTAGCTTCCAACATGTCCATATACAGGTTACTAGCTACATGGCAGATGAGTGAAATATGTCCATATACTGAGAGCTAGCTATATGGCAGACACGTTCAATATGGTCATATACATACAGCTAGCTTCTTGGCATTTCAGTCAAACATATGCATGTACAGAGTGCTAGCTACATGGCATACGAGACCCAAATGTCCATACACAGAGAGCTAGCTATGTGGCAGGTTAGTGCAACCTTTCCATAAACAGAGTTCTAGCTACAAGGCAGATGAGTCCAACTTGTCTATATACACAGAGCTAGCTTCATGGCAGCATAATGCTACATTTCCATATACAGAGTTCTAGCTACAAGAAAGATGAGTCCAACTTGTCAATATATGGAGAACTAGCTACATGGCAAATGAGTCCCAAATGTCCATATACAGAGAGAAAGCTACATGGCAGAGTAGTCCAACATGTCCATATACCGAATTCTAGCTACATGGCAGATGTGTCCAACGTGTCCATATACTGAGAGCTAGCTACATCGCAGACCAGTCCAATATGTTCAAATACAGGGAGCTACCCACTTGACAGATCAGACCAACATAGCCATGTACAGAGAGCTAGCTACATGGCAGACAAGTCTAATATTTTACTATACAGATAGCTAACTACATGGCCCAGTAGTGCTACATTTCCATAAACAGAGTTCTACTTACAAGGCAGATGAGTCCAACTTGTCTATATACTGAGAGCTACCTACATGGGAGAGTAGTGCATCATGTCCATAAAGAGAGTTCAAGCTACATGCCAGATGAGTCCAACTTGTTTTTATAGAGAGAGCTAGCTACAATGCAGAGTAGTGCAACATTTCCATATACAGAGTTCTAGCTACATTGCAGATGTGTCCAATGTGTCCATATACTGAGAGCTACCTACATGGCAGAGTAGTCCAACATGACCATATACAGGGTACTAGCTACATTACAGATCAGTCCAACATATCCATGTACAGAGAGCTAGCCACATGGCAGATGAGTCCCAAATGTCCATATACAGAAAGCTAGCTAGGTGGCAGGGAAATGCAACATTTCCATATACAGAATTCTAGTTACAAGGCAGAAAAGTCCACAATGTCCGTATCCAGTGAGCTAGCTACATGGCAGGGAAGAGCAACATTTCCATATACAGAGTTCTAGCTACAAGGAAGATGAGTCCAACTTGTCTATATACAGAGAGCTAGCCACATGGCAGGGAAGTGCAACATTTCCATATTTAGATTTCAAGCTACAAGACAGATAAGTCCAGCTTGTCTATATACAGAGAGCTAGCTACATGGCCGATGAGTGCAACATGTCCATATACAGGGTACTAGGTACATGGCAGATTAGTCCAACAAGTCCATATACTGAGAGGAAGCTACAGGGCAGACGAGTCCAATATGTTCATACACGGAGAGCTACCTACTTGGCAGATCAGTCCAACATATCCATGTACAGAGAAGTAGGTATTTGGCAGACTGGTCCCAAATGACCATATACAGAGAGATAGCTACATGGCAGGGTAGTGCAAAATTTCCATATACAGAGTTCTAGTTACAAGGCAAATGAGTCCAACTTTTCTATATACAAAGAGCTAGCTACATGGCAGGGAAGTGCAACATTTCCATATAAAGAGTTCTAGCTACAAAGCAGATGCGTCCAACTTGTCTATATACTGAGAGCTACTTGCATGGCAGAGTATTACAACATGTCCATATGCAGGGTACTAGCTACATGACAAGATAGTCTGACATGTCCATATACTGAGAGCTAGCTACATGGCAGACAAATCCAATATGTTCATAAAGAGAGAGCTAGATACATGGCAGGGTTGTACAACATTACCATATACAGAGTTCTAGCAACAAGGCAGATGAGTCCTACTTGTCTATATACAGAGAGCTAGCTATATGGCAGGGTAGTGCAACATTTCCATATACAGAATTCTAGCTACAAGGCAAATGAGTCCAACTTGTTAATATACTGAGAGCTATCTTCATGGCAGAGAAGTCCAACATGTCCATTTACAGAGTACTAGCTAAGTCCAACATTTCCATATACTGAGAGCTAATTACATGGAATACAAGTGCAAAATGTTCATATACAGTGACCTAACTACATGGCAGGTTAGAGCAACATTTCCATATACAGAATTCTAGCTACATGGCAGATGTGTAAAATGTGTCCATATACTGAGAACTAGCTACATGGCAGAGTAGTCCAACATGTCCATATACAGGGTACTAGCAAAATGGCAGATGAGTCCAACATGTCCATATACTGAGAGCTAGCTACATGGAAGACAAGTTCAAAATGTCCATATACAGAGAGCTAGCTACATGGCAGGGTAGTGCAACATTTCCATATCCAGTGTTCTAGCTACAAGGAAGATGAATCCAACTTGTCTATATAGAGATAGCTAGGTAAATGGCCCAGTAGTGCAACATTTCCATAAACAGAGATCTAGCTACAAGGCTGATGAGTCCAACTTGTCTATATACAGAGAGCTAGCTACACAGCAGGGTAGTGCAACATTTACATATACAGAGTTCTTGCTACCTTGCAGATGTGTCCAATGTGTCCATATACTGAGAGATAGCTACATGGCAGAGTAGTCCAACATGTCCATATACAGGTTACTAGCTACATGGCAGATGAGTCCAACCTGTCCATACACTGAGAACTAACTACATGGCAGACATGTCCTATATGTTCATATACAGAGAGCTACCTACTTGGCAGATCTGACCAACATATCCATGTACAGAGAGCTAGCTATATGGCAGACGAGTCCAAAATGTCCATATACAGAGAGCTAGCTATCTGATAGGGTAGTGCAACATTTCCATATACAGAGTTCTAGCTACAAGGCAGATGATTCCAACTTGACTCTATACAGTGAGCTAGCTACATGGCAGAGTAGTGCATCATTTCCATATACAGAGTTCCAGCTACATGGTATTTGTGTCCAACATGTCCATACACAGAGATCTGGCTACATGGCAGAGTAGTCCAACATGTCCATATACAGAGTACTGGCTATGTGGCAGATGAGTTCAACTTGTCCATATACTGAGAGCTAGCTACATGGGAGACCAGTCCCATATGTTCATATACAAAGAGCTACCTACTTGGCAGATAAGTCCAACTTATCCCTGTATAGAGAGGTAGTTACATGGCAGACGAGTCCAAAATGTCCATATACAGAGAGCTAGCTGTATGGCAGGGTAGTGCAACATTTCCATGTACAGAGTTCTAGCTACATGGCAGATGTGTCCAACGTGTCCATATATTGAGAGCTAGCTACATGGCAGACAAGTCCAATATGTTCATATACAGAGAGCTATCTACTTGGCAGATCAGTACAACATATCCATGTACAGAGAGCTAGCTACATGGCAGACAAGTCCAAAATGTCCATATTCAGAAACCTAGCTTCATGGCAGAGTAGGGCAACATTCCATATACAGAGTTCTAGCTACAAGGCTGATGAGTCCAACTTGTCTATATACAGAGAGCTATTGCTCTCTATATATGCATTGCAGCGTATTACAAAATTTCCATATACACAGTTCTAGCTACATTGCAAATATGCCAAACGTGTCAATATACAGAGAGCTAGCTATAAGGCAGACTAGTCCAAAATGTCGATATACAGAGAGCTAGCTACATGTCAGTGCTATACGACATTTCCATATAGAGAGTTCTAGTTACATGACAGATGTTTCCAACGTGTCCATACACTGAGAGCTAGCTGCATGGCAGACAAGTCCAATATGTCCATATTCAGAGAGCTATCTACTTGGCAGATCAGTTAAACATATCCTTATACAGAGAGCTAGCTACATGGCAGGGAAGTGCAGCATTTCCATATACAGAGTTCTAGCTACAAGGCAGATGTGTCCAACTTGTCTATATACACAGAGCTAGCTACATGACAGAGTAGTGTAACATTTCCATATACAGAGTTCTAGCTACATGGCAGATGTGTCCAAGGTTTCCATATACTGAAAGCTAACTACATGCCAGACAAATCCAATATGTTCATATACAAAGAGCTAGCTACATGTCAGGGTAGTGAAACTTTTTCATGTACAGAGTTCTAGCTACATGGAAGATGTGTCCAACGTTTCCATATACTGAGAGCTAGCTACATGGCAGGTTCCTGCAACATTTCCATATACAGAGTTTTCGCTACAAGGCTGATGAGTCCAAGTAGTCTGTATACAGAGAGCTAACTTCATGGCAGAGTAGTGCAACATTTCCATATACAGATTTCTACCTAAGGAGCTCTGGTAGCGTAGTGGTTACGAATCGGGCTGCAAACCTTAAGGTCAGCAGTTCGAAACTACCAGCTGCT
>NW_006408969.1:426636-433649 GCF_000296735.1 Chrysochloris asiatica
CATGGCAGGGTAGTTCAACATTTCCATATACATAGTTCTAAGCACATGGCAGATGTGTCCAACGTGTCCATATCCTGAGAGCTAGCTACCCTGCAGGGTAGTGCAACATTTCCATATACAGAGTTCTAGGTACGTGGGAGATGTGTCAACGTGTCCATATACTGAAAGCTACCTACAAAGCAGACAATATCAATATGTTCATATACAGAGAGCTACCTACTTGGAAGATCAGTAAAAAATATCCTTGTACAGAGAGCTAGCTACATGACAGACCAGTCCAAAATGTCCATTCACAGAGAGCTAGCTACATGGCAGGGTTGTGCAATATTTCCATATACAGGGTTCTAGCAACAGTGCAGATGATTACAACTTTTCTCTATGAAGAGAGCTAACTACATGGAAGGGTACTGCAACATTTCCATATATAGAGTTCTAGCTAAATGTCTGATGTGTCCAACAAGTCCATGCACTGAGAGCTAGCTACATGTCAGATGATCCGAAATGCCCATGCACAGAGAGCTGGCTACTTGGCAGAGTAGTGCATCATTTCGATATACGGAGTTAAAGCTACATGGCAGATGAGTCCCAACTGTATATATACTGAGAGCTAGCTACATAGGAGAGTAGTCTAACATGTCCATATACAGAGTTCTAGCTTCATGGCAGATGTGTCCAATGTGTCCATACACTGCGAGCTAGCTGCATGGCAGAGAAGTCCAATATGTTCATATACAGAGAGCTAGCTACATGGCAGAGTACTGTAACATTACCATATACAGAGTTCTAGCTACAAGGCAGATGAGTCCAACTTGTCTATATACAGGGATCTAGATACATGGCAGGGTAGTGCAACATTTCCATATACAGATTTCTAGCTGCAAGGCAGATTAGTCCAAATTGTCTATATACAGAGAGTTAGCTACATGTCAGACAAGTTCAAAATGACCATATGCACAGATCTGGCTACATGACAGACTAGTGCAACATTTCCATATACAGATTTCAAGCTACATGGCAGATGAGTCCAAAGTGTTCATATACTGAAAGCTGGCTACATGGCAGAGTAGTCCAACATGTTCGTATACAGATTTCTAGTTACATGGCCGATGAGTCCCACGTGTTCGTATACTGAGAGCCAGCTACATGACAGAAAAGTCCAATATGTTCATATACATAGAGCTACCTACTTGGCAGATCAGTCCAACATATCCATGTACAGAGAGCTAGCTACATTGCATACTAGTCCAAAATGTCCATATACAGAGAGCTAGCTATATGACAGTGTAATGCAACATTTCCATATAAAGGGTTCTAGTTACTTGGCAGATATTTCCAACGTGTCCATATACTGAGAGCCAGCTACATGGCAGAGAATTCCAATATATTCATATAAAGAGAGCTACCTACTTGGCACATCAGTCCAACATATCCATGTACAGAGAGCTAGATACATGGAAGAGAAGTCCAAAATGTTGATATACAGGGAGATAGTTACATGGCAGGGTAGAGCAACATTTCCATACATAGCGTTCTAGCTACAAGGCAGATGAGTCCAACTTGTCTATATACAGAGAGCTAGCTACATAGCAGAGTAGGGCAAAATTTCCATATACAGAGATCTAGCAACATGTCAGATGTAACAAACGTCTCAATATACAGAGAACTAGCTACATGGCAGACAAGTTCAATATGTTCATATACAGAGCTATCTACTTGGGAGATCAGTCCAACATATCCATGTACAGAGAGGTAGCTACATGGCAGAAGAGTCCAAAATGGACACATACAGAAAGCTAGCTACATGACAGGGTAGTGCAGCATTTCCACATACAAGGTTATAGCTATATGGCAGATGTTTCCAACGTGTCCATATACTGAAAGCTAGCTACATGACAGACAAGTCCAATATGTTCATATACAAAGACCTAGCTACATGGCAGGGTAGTGAAACATTTCCATATACAGAGCTCTAGCGACATGGAAGATGTATCCAACGTGTTCATATTATGAGAGTTAGCTACTAGGCTGACAAGTCCAATATGTTCATATACAGAGAGCTACCTACTTGGCAGATCAATCCAACATATCCATGTACAGAGAGCTAGCTACACGGCAGACGAGTCCAAAATGTCTATATACAGAGAGCTAGCTACTTGGCAGTGTAGTGCAACATGTCCACATAAATAGTACTAGCTACCTGGCTAATGAACCCAAGTGTGATTATACTGAGAGCTAGTTACATGGCAGACAAGTTCAATATTTTCATATACAGAGAGCTATCTACTTTGGAGATCAGTCCAACATATCCATGTACAAAGAGGTAGTTACATGGCAGAAGAGTTCAAAATGGCCATATACAGAAAGCTAGCTACATGGCAGGGTAGTGCAACATTTCCATATACAGTGTTCTAGCTACATGGAAGATGTGTCCAACGTGTCCATATATTGAGAGCTAGCTACATGGCAGCGTCTTGCAACAATTCCATATACAGAGTTCTAGCTACATGGCAGATGTGTCCAACGTGTCCATATTATGAGAGTTAGCTACTAGGCAGACAAGTCCAATATGTTCATATTCAGAGAGCTACCTACTTGGCAGATCAATCCAGCATATCCATGTGCAGAGAGCTAGCTACATGACAGAGTAGTCCAACATGTTCATATAAATTGTACTAGCTACCTGGCTAATGAGTTCAACGTGTCCATATACTGAGAGCTAGCTACATGGCAGACAAGTCCAATATGTTCATATACAGACAGCTAGCTACATGGCAGGGTAGTGCAACATTTCCATATACAGAGTTCTAGCTAATTGGCAGATGTGTCCAACGTGTCCTTATACTGAGAGCTAGTTACATGGCTAAGTAGTCCAACATGGCTATATTCAGGGTACTAGCTACATGGCAAATGAGTCCAACATGTCCATATACTGAGAGCTAGCTAGATTGTAGAAAGGTCCAATATGTTCATATACAGATAGCGAACTACTTGGCAGATCAGTCAAACATATGCATGTACAGAGAGCTAGCTACATGGCAGACAAGTCCAAAATGTCCATAAACAGAGAGCTAGTTACATGGCAGAGTCATGCAACATTGCCATATACAGAGTTCTAGCTACATGGCAGATGTTTCCAACGTGTCCATATACTGAGAGCTAGTTACATGGCAGAGTAGTCCAACATGTCTATATATAGGGTACTAGCTACATGGCAGATGAGTCCAACATTTCCATATACTGGGAGCTAGCTACATGTCAGACAAGTCCAATATGTTCATATACAGAGAGCTACCTACTTGGCAGATCAGTCCAACATATCCAAGTCCGGAGAGCAAGCTACATGGCAGATGTGTCCAAAATGTCCATATATATAGAGCTAGCTACATGGCAGAGTCGTGCAACATTTCCATATACAGAGTTCTAGCTACAAGATAGATGAGTCCAACTTGTCTATTTACAGAAAGCTAGCTATGTGGCAGAGTACTACAACATTTCCATATACAATGTTCTAGCTACATGGCAGATGTGTCCAATGTGTCCATATACTGAGAGCTAGTTACATGGCAGAGTAGTCCAGCATGTCTACATAGAGAGAACTAGCTACATGACAGATGAGTCCACATGTCCATAAACTGAGAGCCAGATCCAAGGCAGACAAATCCATTAATTTCATATACAGAGAGCTACCTGCTTAGAAAATCAGTCAAAAATATCCATGTACAGGTAGCTAGCAACATGGCAGATTAGTCCAAAATATCCATATACAGACAGCTAGCTACATGGCAGGGTAGTAAATCATTTCCATATACAGAATTCTAGATACAAGGCAGATGAGTCCAACTTATCTATATACAGAGAGCTAGCTACATGGCAGAGTAGTGCAACATTTCCATATACAGAGTTCTAGCTACAAGTCAACTGAGTCCAAATTGTCTATATACAGAGAGCTAGCTACATGGCAGGGTCGTGCAACATTTTTATATACAGAATTCTAGCTACAAGGCAGATGAGAGCTAGCTACATGACAGGGTAGTGCTACATTTCCATATACAGAGTTCTAGCTACATGGCAGATATGTCCAAATTGTTCATATATTGAGAGCTAGCTACATGGCAGAGTAGTTCAACATGTCCATATACAAGGTATTATCTACATGGCAGATGAGTACAAAATGTCCATATACAGAGAGCTAACTACATGGCAGAAACATGCAACATTTCCATATACAGAGTTCTAGCTACATGGCAGATAAATCCAAAGTGTTCATGTACTGAGAGGTTGCTACTTGGCAAAGTAGTCCAACATGTCCATATACAGGGTACTAGCTACATGGCAGATCATTCCAACATGTCCATATACTGAGAGTTAGCTACATGGCAGACAAGTCCAAAATGTCCATATACAGATAGGTAGCTACATGGCAGGGTAGTGCAACATTTTCATATACAGAATTCCAACTGCAAGGCAGATGAGTCAAACTTGTGTACATACAGAGAGAGATAGCTTCATGGCAGTGTAGTTCAATGTTTCCATATAGTCAATTCAAACTAATATGCAGATGAGTCCAAAGTGTTTATACATTGAGAGCTATCTACATGGCAGAGTAGTCCAACATGTCCATATACAGAGTTCTTGCTACATGGTCGATTTTTCCAAGGTGTCCATATACTGAGAGCTACCTATATGGCAGACAAGTCCAATATGTTCATATACAGAGAGCTACCTACTTGTCAGATCAGTCCAACATATTCTTGTACGGAAAGCTAGCTACATGGAAGACAAGTCCAAATGTCCATATACAGAGAGCTAGCTACATGGCAGAGTAGTGTAACAATTCCATATACAGAGTTCTAGCTACAAGACAGATGAATCCAATTTGTCTATATACAGAGCTAACTATATAGCAGTGTAGTTCAGCATGTCCATATACAGAGCTCTAGCTACATGGCAGATGTGTCCAACGTGTCCATATACTGAGAGCTAGCTACATGGAAGTTCAGTCCAAAATATCCATACACAGAGAACTAGATACATGTCAGACGTGCCCAAAATGTACATATACAGAGATCTAACTACATGGCATAGTAGTGTATCATTTCCATATACAGAGTTCAAGCTACATGGCAGATTAGTAAAAAGTATGCATATACTTAGATCTAGATACATGGGAGAGTAGTCAAACATGTCCATATACAGCGTAATAGCAACATGGCAGATGAATTCAACATGTCCATATACTGAGAGCTAGCTACATGGCAGACATGTCCAATATGTTCATATACAGAGAGCCACCGTCTTGCAGATCAGTCCAACATGTCCATATACTGAGAGCTAGCTACATGGCAGACAAGTCCAATATGTTCATATACAGAGAGCAAACTACTTGGCAGATCAGTCCAACATATGCATGTACAGAGAGCAAGTTACATGGCAGACTAGTCCAAAATGTCCATATACAGAGAGCAAGTTACATGGAAGGGTAGTACATCATTTCCATATACAGAATTCTAGCTACAAGGCAGATGAGTCCAACTTGTTTATATACAAAGAGCTAGCTACATGGCAGAATAGTTCAACATTTCCATATACAGAGTTGTAGCTACCATGGCAGATGTCTCAAACATGTTAGTCCAAAATGTCCTTATACAGAGAGCAAGCTTCATGGCAGGGTAGTACATCATTTCCAGATACACAATTCTACCTACAAGGAAGATGAATCCAACCTGTCAATATTCAGTGTTCTAGCTACATGTCAGATGTGTCCCATGTGTCAATATACTGAGAGCTAGCTACATGGCAGATAAGTCCAATGTGTTCATATACAGAGAGCTACCTACTTGGCAGATCAGTCCAACATATCCATGTACAGAAAGCTAGCTACAGGACAGACGAGTCCAAAATGTCCGTATACAGAGACCTGACTATATGGCAGAGTAGTGCAATGTTTCCATATACAGATTTCTAGCTACAAGGAGATGATTCTCTCTTGTCTATATACTGAGAACTAGCTACAATGCAGAGTAGTGCAACATTTCCATTAACAGAGTTATACCTACATGTCAGATAAGTCCAACACATCCATATACTGAGGACTAGCTACATGGCAGAGTAGTTAATATGTCCATATACAGGGTTCCAGCTACATGGCAGATGAGTCCAAACTGTCCATATACATAGAGCTACCTACATGGCAGATCATTCCAACATATTTATGTACAGAGAGTTAGCTACATGTAAATGAGTCCAAAAGGTCCATATACAGAGAGCTAGCTACATGGCAGGGTAGTGCAATATTTCCATATACAGAGTTCTAGCTACAAGGTAGATGAGTCAAACTAGGGTAAATACAGAGAGCTAGCTACGTGGTAGGGTAGTGCAACATTTTCAAATACAGAGTTCTAACTACATACAGATATGTCCAATGTGTCCATATCCTGAGATCTAGCTACATGGCAGATCAGTCCAAATTATCCATGCACAGAGAGCTAGCTACGTGTCAAACAATTCCAAAATGTCCATGTACAGTGAGCTAGCTACATGGCAGAGGAGTGCATCATTTCCATATACAGAGTTCTAGCTTAATGGCAGATGTGTCAAACGTGTCCATATACTGAGAGCTAGCAACATGTTAGACGAGTCCAATATATTCATATACAGAGAGCTAAATACTTGACAGATTAGTCCAACATATCCATGGACAGAAAGTTTGCTACATGGCAGAGTCATACATTTCCAGATACAGAGTTCTAGCTACCAGGCAGATGAGTCCAACTTGTCTATATACAGAGAGCTAGCTACATGGCAGAGTAGTACAAAATTAACATATACAAAGTTCTAGCTACATGGCAGATGTGTCCAACGTATCTATATACTGAGAGCTAGTTTCAGGGCAGAGTAGTCCAACATGGCTATATACAGGGTACTAGCTTCATGTCAGATGTGTCCAACATGTTCATATACTGAGATCCAGCTACATGGCAGACAAGTCCAATATTTTCATATACAGAGAGCTA
>NW_006408969.1:433764-436941 GCF_000296735.1 Chrysochloris asiatica
TTGTCTATATACCGAGAGCTAGCTACATGGCAGGGTCTTGCAACATTTCCATATACAGAGTTCTAGCTACAAAGCAGATGAGTCAACTTGTCTGTATACAGAGAGCTAGCTACATGACAGGGTAGTGATACATTTCCGTATAGAGAGTTCTAGCTGCATGGCAGATATGTCCAAATTGTCCATATACTGGGAGCTAGCTTCATGGCAGAGTAGTCCAACAAATCCATATACAGGGTACTAGCTACATGGCAAATCATTCCAACATGTCCATATACTAAGAGTTAGCTACATGGCAGACAAGTCCAAAATGTTCCAATACAGAGAGCTACCTACTTGGCAGATCAGTCCAACATATCCATGTACAGAGGTCTAGATACATGACAGACGAGTCCAAATTGTCCATGCACAGAGAGTTATCTCTGTAGCAGGGTAGTGCAAAATTTCCATATACAGAGTTCTAGCTACAAGGCAGATGCGTCCAATGTGTCCATATACTGAGAGCTACCTACATGGAAGATCACTCCAACATATCCATGTACAAAGAGCTAGCTACATGGCAGACGAGTATAAAATGTCCATATACAGAGAGCTAGCTACATAGCAGGGTAATGCAACATTTCCATATACAGAGTTCTAGCTACATGACAGAGATGTCCAACGTTTCCATATACTGTGGGCTAGCTACATGGCAGAGTAGTTCAATATGCCCATATACAGGCTTCTAGCTACATGGCAGATGAGTCCAAACTCTCCATATACAGAGAACTAGCTACATGGCAGAGTACTGCATCATTAACATATACCGATTACAAGCTACATGGCAGAGGAGTCCAAAGTGCTCATATACTGAGAGCTTGCTACAAAATGTTCATATACTGAGAGCTTGCTACTTGGCAGAGAAGTCCAACATGTCCATATACAGGGTAATAGCTACATGGCAGATGACTTCACCATGTCCATATACTGAGAGATACCTACATGGCAGACAAGTCCAAAATGTTCCTATAAAGAGAGCTAACTACTTGGCAGATCAGTCCAACATATCCATGTACAGAGAACTAGCTACATGACAGATGAGTCCAAAATGCCCATATACAGAGAGGTAGTTACATGGCAGGGTAGTGTAACATTTTCATATACAGAATTCCAGCTACAAGGCAGATGAGTCAAACTTGTCTATATACAGAGATAGCTTCATGGCACGGTAGTGTAATGTTTCCATATAGTGAATTAAAGCTACATGGCAGATGAGTCCAAAATGTTCATACATTGAGAGCTATCTACATGGCAGAGTATTGCAACATATCCATATATAGGGTATTAGCCACATGGCAGGTGAGTCCAATTTGTTATATACATGTCAGAGTAGTGAAACATTTCCATATACACAGTTCAAGCTACATGGCAGATGAGTCCAAAGTGTTCATATGCTGAGAGATAGCTACATGGCAGAGTACTCCAACATGTCCATATAAAGAGTACTAGCTACATGGCAGGCAAGTCCAATATGTTCATATACAGAGAGCTACCTACTTGGCAGATGGGTTCAACATATCCATGTACAGATATCTGGCTACATGGCAGACAAGTCCAAAATGTCCATAAACAGAGAGCTAGTTACATGGCAGGGTAGTGCAACATTTCCATATAATGAGTTCTAGCTACAAGGCAGATGAGTCCAGCTTGTCTATTTACAGAGGGATAGCTACATGGTAGAGTAGTCCAACATGTCCCTATACAGGGTACTAGCTACAAGACAGATGAGTCCAACCTATCTGTATAGAGAGAGCTATCTACATGATAGAGTAGTACATCATTTCGATATACAGAGTTCAAGTTACATAGCAGATGAATCCTAAGTGTTCATATACTTAGAGCAATCTACATGGCAGAGTAGTGCAACATTTCCATATACAGGGTACTATCTACATGTCAGATGAGTCCAACACGTCCATATACTGAGAGCTAGTTTCATGGCAGACATGTCCAATATATTCATATACAGAGAGCTAGCTACATGGCAGATTAGTGGAACATTTCCATATACAGAATTCTAGCTACAAGACAGATGAGTCCAACGTGTTTATATACACAGAGCTGGCTTCATGACAGAGTAGGGCAACATTTCCGTATACACAGTTCTAGCTACATGGCAGAGTACTCCAACATGTCCATATACTGAGAGCTACCTAAATGGCTGACAAGTCCAATATAATCACATACAAAAAACTACCTACTTGGCATATCATTCCAACAAATCCATGTTCAGAGAGCTAGCTACATGGCAGACGAATCCAAAATGTCCATATACAGAGAGCTAGCTACATGGAAGTGTAGTCCAACATGTCCATATACAGGGTACTAGTTTCAAGGCATATGAGTCCAACTTGACCATATACTGAGAGCTAGCTGCATGGCATAGTAGTCCAACATGTCCATATACAGGGTCCTAGCTACAAGGCAGATGAGTCTAACTTGTCTATATATAGAGAGCTAGCTACAAGGCAAAGTAGTGCATCATTTCCAAATACGCAGTTCAAGCGACATGGCAGATGAGTCCAAAGTGTTCATATACTGAGAGCTATCTACATGGCAGATTAGTGCAACATGTCCATATACAGGGTACTAACTCCATGGCAGATGAGTCCAACATGTCCATATACTGAGAGCTAGCTACATGGCAGACATGTCCAGTATGTTCATATACAGAGAGCTAGCTACTTAGCAGAGTAGTGCAACATTTCCACATACAGAGTTCTAGCTACAAGGCAGATGAGTACAACTTGTCTGTATACACAGAGCTGGCTTCATGTCAGAGTGGGACAACATTTCCGTATACCCAGTTCTAGCTACATGGCAGATGTGTCCAACGTGTCCATATACTGAGAGCCACCTACATAGCAGAGTAGTTCAACATGTCCATATAAAAAGTATTAGTTACATATCAGATGAGTCTAACATGTCCATATACTGAGAGCTACCTACATGGCTGACAAGTCCAATATGATCACATACAAAAAACTACCTACTTGGCAGATCATTCCCACAAATCCATGTTCAGAGAGCTAGCTACAAGGCAGATGAGTCCAAAATGTCCATATACAGTGAGCGGGCTACATGGTAGAGTAGTCCAATATGTCCATATACAGGGTACTAGCTTCAAGGCAGATGAGTCCA
>NW_006408969.1:437146-437963 GCF_000296735.1 Chrysochloris asiatica
TGTCCATATACTGAGAGCTAGCTACATGGCAGACATGTCCAATATGTTCATGTACAGAGAGCTAGCTACATGGCAGAGTAGTGCAACATTTCCACATACAGAGTTCTAGCTTCAAGGTAGATGAGTCTAACTTGTCTATATGCAGAAAGCTGGCCACAAGCAGACTAGTTCAACATGTCTATATACAGAGTTCTAGCTACATGGCAGATGTGTCCAACGTGTTCCTATACAGCAAGCTAGCTACATGGAAGAGAAGACCAATATGTTTATATACAGATAGCTAACTCCTTGGCAGATCAGTCCAACATATCCATGTACAGAGAGTTAGATACATGGCAGATGAGCCTAAAATGTCCATATACAGAGAGGTAGCTCCAAGGCAGAATAGTCCAATATTTCCATATACAGGTTACTAGCTACAAGGCAGATGAGTCCAACTTGTCTATATACAGAGAGATAGCTACATGGCAGAGTAGGGCATTATTTCCATATACACAGTTCAAGTACAGGGTCGCTATGGGTCGGAACCGACTCGACGGCACTTAACAACAAAACAACAACAACAGTTCAAGCTACATGGCAGATGAGTCCAAAGTGTTCATATACTGAGAGTTATCTACATGGCAGAGTACTCCAACATGTCCATATAAAGAGTACTAGCTACATGGCAGACAAGTTCAATATGTTCATATATAGAGAGCAAACTACTTGGCAAATGGGTTCATCATATCCATGTACAGATATCTGGCTACATGGCAGACGAGTCCAAAATGTCCATATACAGAGAGTTAGCTACATGGCAGGGTAGTGCAACATT
>NW_006408969.1:439243-440164 GCF_000296735.1 Chrysochloris asiatica
GCTACAAGGCAGATAAGTCCAACTTGTCTATATACAGTGAGCAGGCTACATGGCAGAGTATTGCAACATTAACACACACAGAGTTCTTGTTACATGGCCAATGTGTCCAAAGTGTCCATATACTGAGAGCTAGCTACATAGTAGAGTAGTTCAACATGTCCACATACAGGGTACTAGCTACATGTCAGATGAGTCCAACATGTTCATATACTGAGAGCTAACTACATGTCAGACAAATCCAATATGTTCATATACAGTAAACTACCTACTTGGCCGATCAGTCGAACATATACATGTACAGAGAGCTAGCTACATGGCAGTAGAGTCCAATATATTCATATACAAAGAGCTATCTACTTGGCAGATCAGTCCAACATATCCATGTACAGAGAGCTAACTACATGGCAGACAAGTCCAAAATGTCCATATACAGGCAGTGAGCTACATGGCAGGGTAGTGCATCATTTACATATAAAATGTTCTTTGTACAAGTCAGATGAGTGCAACTTGTCTATATACAGAGAGCTAACTACATGACAGGGTAGGGCAACATTTGCATATACAGAGTTCTAGCTACATGGCAGATGAGTCCATCGTGTCTATAGAGAGAGAGCTAGCTACATGACAGAGCAGTGTCACATGTCCATATACAGAGTTCTAACTACATGGCAGATGTGTCCAAAGTGTCCATATACTGAGAGCTAGCTACATGGCAGACAAGTCCAATATGTTCATATACAAAGAGCTACCTACCTGGCAGATCAGTCCAACATATCCATGTACAGAGAGATAGCTACATGGCACACAAGTCCAAAATGTCCATATACGGGTAGCTAGACACATTGCAGGGTATTGCAACATTTCCATATACAGAGTTCTAGCTACAAGGCAGATGAATCCAAGTTGTCTATATACAGAGAG
>NW_006408969.1:440964-451701 GCF_000296735.1 Chrysochloris asiatica
GTACATAGAGCTAGCTACATGTTAGACGAGTCCAAAATGTCCATAAACAGAGAGCTAGCTAAATGGAAGATTAGTGCATCATTTCCATGTACAGACTTCTAGCTACATCACAGATATGTCCAACATGTTCATATACTGAGAGCTAGCTACATGGCAGGGTAGTACAACATTTCCATATATAGAGTTTTAGCTACAAAGCAAATATGTCCAACTTGTTCATATACTAACAACTAGCTACAAGTCTGAGGAGTCCAACATGTCCATAAACAGGGTACTAGCTACATGGTAGATGAGTCCAACATGTCCATATATGGAGAGCTAGCTACATGGCAGACAAGTCCAATATGTTCATATACAAAGAGCTACCTACTTGGCAGATTAGTCCAACATATCCATGTACAGAGAGCTAGCTACATGGCAGACGAGTCCAAAATATCCATGTAGAGAGAGCTAGCTACATGACAGGGTAGTGCAGCATTTCCATATACAGAGTTCTAGCTACAAGACAGATGAGTCCAACTTGTCTACATGCGGGGAGCTGGTTACATGGCAGCATACTGCAACATTTCCATATACAGGTTCTAATGTGTCCAACATGTTCATATACTGAGAGCTATCTTCATGGCAGACAAGTCTAATATGTTCATATACAGAGCTACCTACCTGGTAGATCAGTCCAACATATCCATGTACAGAGTTCTAGCTACAAGGCAGAAAAGTATAACTTGTCTATATACAGAGAGCTATCTACATGGCAGAGTAGTGCAACATTTCTATATACAGAGTTCTAGCTACATGGAAGATGTGTGCAACGTGTCCATATACTGAGAGTAAGCTACATATCAGACAAGTACAATGTGTTCACGTACAAAGAGCTACCTACTTGGCAGATCAGTCCAACATATCCATATAGAGAGAGATAACTACATGGCACACGAGTCCAAAATGTCCATATTCAGAGATCGAGCTACATGGCAGGGTAGTGCATCATTTATTTATACAGTGTTTTCTCTACAAAACAGATGAGTGCAACTTGTCTATATACAGAGAGCTAACTACATGGCAGGTAGTGCAACATTTCCATATACAGAGTTCTAACTACATGACTGATGTGATCAACATGTCCATATACTGAGAACTAGCTACATGACACATCAGTCCAAAATATCCATGCACAGAGAGCTAGCTACATGGCAAATAAGTCAAATATGTTCATATACAGAGAAATACCTACTTGGCAAATCAGTCCAACATATCCATGTACAGAGAGCTAGCTACATGGCAGAAGAGTCTAAAATGTCCCTATACTGAGAGCTATCTACATTGCAGAGTATTCCAACATGTCCATATATAAGGTACTTGCTACATGACAGATGAGTCCAACATATCCATGTACAGAGGACTATCTACATGGCAGAGGACTCCAAAATGTCCATATATGGAGATCTAGCTGCATGGCAGATGAGCCCAACTTGTCTATATACAGAGAGCTAGCTACATGACAAGGCAGTGCAACATTTCCATATACAGAGTTCTAACTACATGGCAGATGAGACAATTATGTCCACATACTGAGAGCGAGCTACATGGCAGACAAATCCAATATGTTCATATACAGAGAGCTAACTACTTGGCAGATCAGTCCAACATAACAATGTACTGACAGCTACGTACATGGCAGATGAGTCCAACATGTCCATGAACATAGAGCTAGCTACAGAAAGCTAGTTACATGGCAGTGTAGTGCAACATTTCCATATACAGGGTACTAGCTATATGGCAGATGAGTCCAACATGTTCATATCATGAGAGCTACCTACATGGCAGGGTAGTGCAATATGTTCATATACAGAGAGCTAACAACAAGACAGAGTAGTGCAACATTTCCAAATACAGAGTTCTAGCTTCATGGTAGATGTGTCCAACGTGTCCATATGCTGAGAGCTAGTTACATGGTAGACTACTCCAACATGTCCATATACAGGGTATAAGCTACATGGAAGATGTGTCTAACATGTCCATATATTGAGAGTTAACTACATGGCAAAGGAATCCAACATGTGTATATATTGAAGACTAGCTCCCTGGCTAATGAGTCCAACATGTCCATATACTGAGAGCTAGCTACATGGCAGTCAAATATAATATGTTCATATACAAAGAGCTAGCTATATGGCAGGATAGTGCAACATTTCCATATACAGAGTTCTAGCTACATGGCAAATGTGTCCACCATGTCCTTATTCTGAGAGTTAGCTACATGTCAGACAAGACAAATATGAGAGCTACCTACATTGCAGATCAGTCCAAAATATCCATGCCCAGAGAGCTAGCTATATGTCAGAGGAATATAAGTCCAATATGTTCATATAGAAAGCTACCTACTTGGCAGATCAGTCCAACATATCCAAAATGTCCATATGCAGAGAGCTAGCTACATGGCAAGTTAGTGCAACTTTTTCATATACAGAGTTCTAGCTACATGGCCTTTGTGTCCAATGTGTCCATATGCTGAGAGCTAGCTACAGGCAAAGTAGTCCAACATGTCCATATTCAGGGTACTATCTATATGGCAGATGAGTCCAACATGTCTATATACTGAGCGCTAGCTACATGACAGACAAATTCAATATGTTCATATACAGAGAGCTACCTACTTGGAAGATCTGTCCAACATACCCATGCACAGAGAGCTAGCTACATGTCACACGAGTCCAAATTGTCCATACATATAGAGTTAGCTACATGGAAGTGTTGTGCATCATTTCCATATACAGAGTTCCAGTTATATGGCAGATATGTCCAATGTGTCCATATATTGAGAGTTATCTACATGGCAGATCAGTCAAATTTCCATGCACAGAGAGCTTGCTACATGTCAGACGAATCCAAAATGTCCATATACAGAGAGATAACTACATGGCAGGGTAGTGCAACATTTCCATATACAGAGTTCTACATACATGGAAGATGTGTCCAACGTGTCCATATACTGAGAGCTAGCTACATGGCAGACATGTCCAATATGTTCATATACAGAGAGCTACCTACTTATCAGATCAGTCCAACATATCCATGTACAATGAGCTAGCTACATGGCAGATGAATCCAAGATGTCCATATAGAGATAGCTAGCTACATGGCAGGGTAGTGCAACATTTCCATATAGAGAGTTGTAGCTACAAGGCAGATGAGTCTGACTTGTCTACATACAGGGAACTGTTTACATGGCAGAGTAGTGCAACATTTCCATATACAGAATTCTAGTTACCCGGAAGATGTGTCCAACGTTTCCATATACTGAGAGCTAACTACAAAGCAGACAAGTCCAATATGTTCATATACAGAGAGCTATCTACATGGCAGATCAGTCCAACATATCCATGTACTGAGTTCTAGCTACAAGGCAGATGAGTACAACTTGTCTATATACAGAGAGCTAACTACATGGCTGAGTAGTATAACATTTCCATATACAGAGTTCTAGCTATATGGAGGATGTGTCCAATGTGAACATATCCTGAGAGTTAGCTACATGGCAGACAAGTCCAATATGTTCATATACAAAGAGCTACCTACTTGGCAGATCAGTCCAACATATCAATGTACAGAGAGCTAACTACATGGCAGACAAGTAAAAAATGTCCATATACAGAAAGTGAGCTATATGGCAGGGTAGTGCATCATTTCCATATACAGTGTTCTTTCTACAAGGTAGATGAGTCCAACTTGTCTATATACAGAGAGTTAACTACATGACAGGGTAGTGCAACATTTGCATATACAGAGTTCTAGCTACAAGGCAGATGTGTCCAATGTATCCATATACTGAAACCTAGCTACCTGGCAGAGTAGTCCAAAATGTCCATATACAAGGTACTAGCTACATGGCAGAGGATCCCATTATGTTCATATAATGAGAGCAAGCTACATGGCAGACCAGTCCAATATGTTCTTATACAGAGTGCTAACTACTTGACAGATCAGTCGAACATATCCATGTACAGAGAGCTAGCTCAATGGCAGAGGAGTACAAAACGTCCATATATAAAGAGCTAGCTACATGGCATATATAGAGTTCTAACTACATTGCAAATGAGTCTAACTTGTCTATATAGAGCGAGCCAACTACATGACAGAGCAGTGCAACATTTCCATAGACAGTGTTCTAGCTACATGGCAGATGTGTCCAATGTGTCCATATACTGAGAGCTAGCTACATGGCAGATGAGTCCAAAATGTCCGTATACAGAGAGCTAGCTACATGGCAGGGTAGTGCACCATTTCCATAAACAGAGTACTAGGTATATGGCAGATGTATCCAACGTGTCCATATACTGAGAGCTACCTACATGGCAGACAAGTCCAATATGTTCATACACTGAGAGCTAGCTACATGGCAGGGTAGTGCTCATTTCCATATACAGCGTTCTACCTACATGGCAGATGTGTCCAACATATCCATATACTGAGAGCTAGCTACAAATCAGACAAGACCAATATGTTCATATTCAGAGAGGTACCTACTTGGCAGATCAGTCCAACCTATCCATGTACAGAGAGCTCGCTACATGGCAGAAAAGTCCAAAATTTCCATGTACAGGTGCTAGCTACATGGCAGGGTTGTGCAACATTTCCATATACAGAGTTTCCGCTACAAAGCAGATGAGTTCAACTTGTCTATATACAGAGAGCTAACTACATGGCAGATTCGTGCAACATTTCCATATGCAGTGTTCTAGCTACATGGCAGATGTGCCCAATGTGTCCTTATACTGAGAGTTAGCTACATGGCATGCAAGTATAATATGTTTATATACAGTGAGCTACCTACTTGACAGATCCATGTACAGGGAACTAGGTACATGGCAGATGGGTCCAAAATGTCCATATACAGAGAGCTAGCTTTATGGCAGAGTAGTGCAACATTTCCATATACAGAGTTCTAGCTACAAGGCAGATGAGTCCAACTTGTCTATATACAGAGAGCTACCTGCATGGCAGAGTAGTGCAATATTTCCATATACAGAGTTCTAGCTACATGGCAGATGTGTCCAATGTGTCCTTATAATGAGAGTTAGCTACATGTCAGACAAGACAAATATGTTCAGATACAGAGATCTACCTACTTGGCTGCTCAGTCCAACATATCCATGTACAGAAAGCTAGCTACATGGCAGACGATTCCAAAATGTCCATATACAGAGAGCTAGCTACATGGCAGTGTAGTGCAACATTTCCATATTCAGAGTTGTAGCTACAAGCCAGAAGAATCAAACATGTCTATATACAGAGAGCTCGCTACATGGCAGAGTAGTGCAATATTTCCATATACAGAGATCTAGCTACATGTCAGATGTGTCCAATGTGTCCATATACTGGGAGCTAGCTACATGGCAGAGTAGTCCAACATGTCCATATACAGGGTCTTAGATACATGTCAGAAGAGTCCAACATGTCCATATACTGAGAGCTAGCTACATGGCAGACAAGTCCAATATGTTCATATTCTGACAAGTACCTACTTGGCATATCAGTCCAACATATCCATTTACAGAGAGCTAGTAACATGGCAGACGATTCCGACATGTCCATATACTGAGAGTTAACTACATGGCAAATGAGACCAACATGTGTATATATAGAGGACTCGCTCCCTGGCTAATGAGTCCAACATGTCCATATACTGAAAGCTAACTTTATGTCAGACAAGTCCAATATATACAGAGAGTTAGCTGCATGGCAGGGTAGTGCAACATTTCCATATACAGAGTTCTAGCTACAATGCAGATGAGTCCAACTTGTCCATATACTGAGAGCTAGCTACATGTCAGACGAGTTCAATAAGTTCACATACAGAGAGCTACATATTTGAAAGTTCAGTCAAACATATCTATGTACAGAGAGGTAGATACATAGCAGATGAGTCCAAAATGTCCATATACAGAGAGCTAGCTACATGGCAGAGTAGTCTAACATGTCCATATACAGGGTACTAGCTACAAGGCAGATGAGTCCAATATGTTCATATACAGAAAGCTAACTACTTGGCAGATCAGTCCAACATATCCATGTACAGGCGCTAACTACATGGCAGACATGTCCAATTGTCCATATACAGAGAATGAGCTATATGGCATGTAGTGCTACATTTCCATATACTGAGTTCTTTCTACATGGCAGATGAGTCCAACTTGTCTATATACAGAGAACTAACTTCATAGCAGGGTAGTTCAACATTTCCATATACAGAGTTCTAGCTACATGGCATATGAGTCCAATATGTCCTTATACTGAGAAGTAGCTACATGGCAGATCAGTCCAAAATATCCACGCACATAGAGCTAGCTACATGTCAGAAAAGTCCAAAATGTCCATATACAGAGAGCTAGCTACATGGCAGAGTAATGCATCATTTCCATATACACAGGTCAAACTACATTGCAGATGAGTCCAAAGTGTTCTTATACTGAGAGCTAGGTACATGACAGAGTGGTCCAACATGTCCATATACAGAGTTGTAGCTGCAGGGCAGATGTGTCCAACTTGTCTATATACTGAGAGCTAGCTACATGGCAGACAAGTCCAGTATGTTCATATACAGAGAGGTAACTACTTGGCTGATCAGTGCAACATATCCATATACAGAGGGCTAGCTACATGGCAGAGTAGTGCAACATGACCATATACAGTATTCTAACTACATTGCAGATATGTCCAACGAGTCCATATACTGAGAGGTAGCTACATGGCATGGTAATCCAACATGTCCATATACAAGGTACTAGATACATGGCAGACAAGTCCAGTATGTTCGCATTCAGAGAGCTACCTACTTGGCAAATCAGTCTAATATATCTATGTATAGAGAGCTAGCTATATGGCAGAGTTGTGCATCATTTCCTTAAACAGAGTTCAAACAAGAACACAGATGAGTACAAAGTGTTTATGTACTAAGAGCTAGATACATGGTAGAGTAGTCCAACATGTCCATTTAAAGAGTACAAGCTACATGGCAGATGTGTCCAACAAGTCCATAAACTTAGAGCTAGTTACATGGCAGAGAAGTCCAATATGTTCATATACAGAGAGCTACCTACTTGGCAGATCTGTCCAACATATTCATGTACAGAGAGCTAGCTACATGTCAGATGAGTCCAAAATGTCCATATACAGAGAGCTGGCTAAATGTCAGAGTAGTGTATCATTTTCATATACAGAATTCAAGCTACATGGCTTATGAGTCCAAAGTACCCATATACTGAGAGCTAGCTACATGGCACAGTACTCCAATATGTCCATATACAGTGTAATAGTTACATGGCAGATGAGTCCAACATGTCCATATACTGAGAGCTAGCCACATGGCAGACAAATCCAATATGGTCATATGCAGAGACCTAGCTACATGGCAGGGTAGTGCAACATTTCCATATACAAAAGTCTAGCTTGATGCAGATGTGTCCAACGTGTGCATATACTGAGAGCTTGCTACATGGCAGAGTAGTCCACGATGTTCATATAAAGGGTACTAGCTACATGGCATATGAGTCCAACATGTCCATATACTGAGAGCAAGTTACATTGCAGACAAGTTCAATATGTTCATTTACAGAAAGCTACCTACTCTGCAGATTAATCCTACCTATCCATGCAAAGAGCACTACCTACATGTCAGATGAGTCCAAACTGTTCATATACTGAGAGCTAGCTACAGGGCAGAGTAGCCCAACATGTCTGTATACAGAATTCTATCTACATGGCATATATGTACAACGTGTCCATATATTGAGAGCTAGCTACATAGAAGACATGTCCAATATGTTCATATACAGAGAGCTAGCTACATGGCAGGATAGTGCAACATTTCCATATACAGAGTTCTAGCTACAATGCAGATGAGTCCAACTTGTCCATATACTGAGAGCTAGCTACATGTGAGACGAGTCTAATATGTTCACATACAGAGAGCTACATATTTGAAAGTTCAGTCAAACATATCTATGTACAGAGAGGTAGATACATAGCAGATAAGTCCAAAATGTCCATATACAGAGAGCTAGCTACATGGCAGAGTAGTCTAACATGTCCATATACAGGGTACTAGCTACAAGGCAGAAGAGTCCAACTTGTCAATATACAGAGAGCTAGCTACATGTCAGAGTAGTGCATCATTTCCATATACAGAGTTCAAGCTACATGACAGATGAGTCCAACTTTTCTATATACAGAGAGCTAGCTACATGACAGAGTAAGGCAACATGTCCATATACAGGCTACTAGCTACATGGCAGATAAGTCCAACATGGCCATATACTGAGAACTAGCTACATGGCAGACAAGTCCAATATGTTCACATACAGAGAGATAGTTCCATGGCAGGGTAGTGCAACATTTCTATATACAGAGCTCTAGCTACATTGCATTTGTGTCCTACGTGTCCATATACAGGGTACTAGCTAAATGGCAGATGAGTCCAACATGTCCATATACTGAGAGCTAGCTACATGGCAGACAAGTCCAATATGTTCATATAAAGAGAGCTACGTACTTGGCAGATCTGTGCAACATATCTATGCATAGGGAGCTAGCTACATGTCAGAAGAGTTCAAATTGTCCATAACCAGAGAGTGAGCTACATGGCAGGGTAGTGCAACATTTCGATATACAGAGTTCCAGCTACATGGCAGATGTGTCCAATGTGTCCATATACTGAGAGTTACCTACATGGAAGATCAGTCAAAATTTCCCTGCACAGAGAGCTAGCTACATGTCAGACAAGTCCAAAATATCCACATACAGAGACTTCGCTACATGGCAGGGTAATGCAACATTTCCATATACAGACTTCCTGCTAGAAGGCAGATGAGTTCAGTTTTTCTATATACAGAGAGCTAGCTAAATGGCAGAGTAGTGCAACATGTCCATATTCACGGTTGTAACTACATTGCAGATATGTCCAACGTGTCCATATACTGAGAGGTAGCAGATAAGTCCAAAATATCCATATACAGAGAGCTAACTACATGGCAGAGTAGTCCAACATGTCCATATACA
This sequence comes from Chrysochloris asiatica, assembly GCF_000296735.1. Lineage (NCBI taxonomy): Eukaryota > Metazoa > Chordata > Mammalia > Afrosoricida > Chrysochloridae > Chrysochloris > Chrysochloris asiatica. Next base: position 450,022 of record NW_006408969.1, read on the forward strand.
AAGTTCTAGATAAATGGCAGACAAGTCCAATATGTTCATATGCAGAGAGCTACCTACTCGGCAAATCATTCAACATATCCATATTTACAGAGCTAGCTTCATGGCAGAGTTGTGCATCATTTCCATATACAGAGATCTACATAAATGGCAGATGAGTTCAAGGTGTTCATATACTGAGAGCTAGCTACATGGCAGAGTAGTCCAACATATCCATATAAAGAGTACAAGCTACATGGCAGATGTATCAAACATGTCCGTATACTGAGAGCTAGCTACATGGCAGAAAAGTCCAATATGTTCATATACTTTGAGCTAGCTACATGGCAGGGTAGTGCAACATTTCCATATAAAGAGGTCTAGCTACATATCAGATGTGTCCAACGTGTCCATATACAGAGAGCTAGCAACATGGTAGAGAAGTAAAACATGTACATATACAGTGTCATAGCAACATGGCAGATGAGTCTAACAAGTCCATATACTGAGAGCTAGTTCCATGGCAGACAAGTCCAATATTTTCATATACAGAGAGATACCTACTTGGCAGATCAGTCCAACATATCCATGTACAGAGAGCTAGCTCCATGGAAGACAAGTCCAATATGTTCATATACAGAAAGCTACCTACAGGGCAAGATAGTGCAACTTTTCCATATAAAGAGTTCTAACTAAAAGGCAGATGAGTCCAACTTGTCTATATACAGAGAGCTAGCTACATGGCAGGGTAGTCCAACATGTCACTATACAGAGTTCTAGCTACATGGCAGATGTGTCCAACGTGTCCATATACTGAGAGTTAACTACATGGCAGAGTAGTACAACATGTCCATATACAGAATTCTAGGTATTTGGCAGATTTGTCTAACATGTCCATATACTGAGAGCTAGCCACATGGCAGACAAGTCCAATATAGTCATATACAGATAGCTAGCTACATTGCAGGATATTGCAACATATACATGTACAGACTTCTAGCTTCATGGCAGATGTGTTCAACGTGTCCATATACAGAGAGCTACCTACATGGCAGGGTAGTGCAACATTTCAATACACTGGAAGCTAGTTACATGGCAGAAAAGCCTAATAAGTTCATATACAGATAACTAGCTATATCGCAGATCAGTACAAAATATCCATGCACAAAGAGTTAGCTATATGTCAGAGGAATATAAGCCCAACATATCCATATACAGAGCGCTAGCTGCATAGCAGAGTAGGGCATCATTTCCATATACAGAGTTGAAGCTACATGGCAGATGAGTCACAAATGTTCATATACTGAGTGCTAGCTACATGTCAGAGTAGTCCAACATGTCCATATAAGGAGTACAAGCTACATGGCAGACATGTGCAACCTGTCCATATAATGAGAGGTAGCTCCATGGCAGACAAGTTCAATATGTTCAAAAACAGAGAGCTAGCTACATGGCAACGTAGTGCAACATTTCCTTATACGGAATTCTAGCTACATGACAGATGTGTCAAACATGTCAATATTCAGAGAGCTAGATATATGGCAGAGTAGTACAACCTGTACATATACAGGGTACTAGCTACATGTCAGATGAGTCCAACATGTCCATATAAATAGAGAAACTAAATGGCAGACATGTGCAACGTGTCCATATATTGAGAGCTAACTTCATGGCAGACAAGTCCAATATGTTCATATACAGAGA
>NW_006408969.1:451801-455415 GCF_000296735.1 Chrysochloris asiatica
GACAAGTCCAATATGTTCATATACAGAGAGCTACCTACTTGGCAGATCAGTCCAACATATCCATGTACAGAGAGCTACCTATATTGCACACGAGTACAAATTGTCCATATACAGAGAGCTAGCTACATGGCAGGATAGTACAACATTTCCGTATACAGAGTTCTAGTTACATGGCATGTTTGTCCAACATGTCCATATACTGAGAGCTAGCTACAGGGCAGAGTAGTCCAACATGTCCATATACAGGGTGCAAGCTAAATGGCAGTTGAGTACAACATGTCCATTTACTGATAGCCAGCTACATGGCAGACAAGTCCAATATGTTCATTTACAGAGAGCTAACTACTTGGCAGATCTCCAAAATATCCATGCATAGAGAGCTAACTACATGTCAGACGAGTTCAAAATGTTCATATATAGAGTTCTAGCTACATGACAGATGTGTACAACATGTCCATATACTGAGAGCTAGCTACAGGTCAGAGTAGTCCAACATATACATATACAGGGTACTAGATAAATGGCAGATGAGTCCAATATGTCCATTTACTGAGAGCTCGCTACATGACAGACAAGTCCAATTTGTTCATTTACAGAGAGCTACCTACTTGGCAGATCAGTCCAACATATACATGCACAGAGAGCTAGCTACATGGCAGGGTAGTGCAACATTTCCAAATACAGAGTTCTAGCTACAAGGCAGATGAGTCCAATTTGTCTATATACAGAGAGCTAGCTACATGGCAGAGTAGTGCAACATGGCCATATACAGGGTTCTAACAACTTTGCAGATGTGTCTAACATATCCATATACTGAGAGATAGCTAACATGGCAGAGTAGTTCAACATATCCATATACAAGGTACTAGATACATGGCAGACAAGTCCAATATGTTCATATACAGAGAGTTACTACTTAGCAAATCAATCCAATATATGCATGTACAGAGAGCTAACTACATGGCAGAGTTGTGCATCATTTCCATATACAGAATTCAAGCTAAATGTCAGTTGAGTCCAAAATTTTCATATACTGAGAGCTAGCTACATAGAGTAGTCCAACAAGTCCAAATAAAGATTACAAGCTACATGGCAGATATGTCCAACGTGTCCATATACTGAGAGCTACCTCCATGGCAGACAAGTTCAATATGTTCATATACAGCGAGCTAGCTAAATGGCAGGATAGTGCAACATGTCCATATACAGAGGCCTAGCAACAATGCAGATGAGTCCACCATTTCTTTATACAGAGAGCTAGCTAAATTGTAGAGTGTAACATTTCCATATACAGAGTTCTAGCTACATGGCAGATGTGTCCAACGTGTCCATATACTGAGAGGTATCTACATGGCAGAGTAGTGCAACATTTCCATATAAACTGTATTACCTACATTGCAGATGAGTCCAACATGTCCACATACTGAGAGCTAGCTATATTGCAGACATATCAAATATGTTCATGTTCAGAGACCTAGCTATATAGCAGGGTAGTGCAACAATTCCATATACAGAGTTCTAGCTACATGGCAGATGTGTCCAACATGTTCATATACTGAGAGCTAGCTACATGGCACAGTAGTCCAACATGTCTATATACAGATAGCTTGCTACATGGCAGAGTAGTGCAACATTTCCATATACATAGTTCTAGCTACATGTCAGATGTGCCCAATGTGTCCATATACTGAGATTTACCAACAAGGCAGATCAGTCCAAATTTCCATGCACAGAAAGCTAGCTACATGTCAGACGAGTCCAAAATGTTTATATAGAGAGAGCTAGCTACATGGCAGAGTTGTGCATCATTTCCCTATACAGAGTTTAAGCTACATGGCAGATGAGTCCAAAGTGTTCCTATACTGAGAGCTAGCTACATGATAGAATAGTCCAACATGTCCAAATACAGGGTTTCAGCAACATGGCAGATGTGTCCAACGTGTCCATATACTGAGAGCTACCTACATGGCAGGAAAGTGCAACATTTACATATACAGAGTCCTAGCTACATGGCAGATATGTTCAACATGCCTTTTTCCAGAGATCAAGCTACATGGCAGGGTATTGCAACATTTCTATATACAGAGTTCTAGCTACAAGGCAGATGAGTCCAACTTGTCCATATACTGAGAGCTAGCTACATGACACATGAGTCCAAAATGTCCATATATAGAGCTAGCTAAATGGCAGAGTAGTGCCTCATTTCCATATACAGAGTTCAAGATACATTGCAAATAAGTCCAAAGTGTCCATATACTGAAAGCTACCTAAATGGCAGAGTAGTCCAACATGTCCATATATAGGGTACTAGCTACAAGGCAGAAGAGTCCAACTTGTCTATATACAGAGAGCTAGCTACGTGGCAGAGTTGTGCATCATTTCCATATACAGAGTTCAAGCTATGTAACAGATGAGTCCAACTTGTCTATAAACAGAGAGCTAGCTACTTGGCAGAGTAGTGCCACATGTCCATATACAGGGTACTAGTTCCATGGCAAATGAGTCCAACATGTCCATATACTGAGAGCTAGCTACTGGGCAGACAAGTCCAATATGTTCATATACAGAGAACTAGATACATGGTAGGGTAGTGCAACATTTCTATATACAGAGTTCTAGCTACAAGACAGATGAGTCCAACTTGTCCATATACTGAGAGCTAGCTACATGACAGACGAGTCCAAAATGTGCATATACATTGTTGTTGTTAAGTGCTGTCGAGTCGGTTCCGACCCATAGCGACCCTGTACAGGGTTTCCGAGGTTGTAAGTCTTTACGGGAGTAGAAAGCCTCATCTTTCTCCCATGGAGCGGCTGGTAGTTTCCAACCGCTGACCTTAAGGTTCGCAGCCCGATTCGTAACCACTACTCTACCAGAGCTCTGGCAGAGTAGTGTTCTAGCTACATGACACATTTTGCCAACCTGTACATATACTAAGAGCTAGCTACAGGCAGAGTAATCCAACATGTCCATATACAGGGTACTAGCTACATGGCAGATGAGTCCACCATGTCCATATATTGAGAGCTAGCTACATGGCAGACAAGTCCAATATGTTCATATACAGAGGGCTAGCTACACGGAAGAAATCGTGCAACATTTCCATATACAGAGTTCTAGCTACATGGGATTTGTGTCCAACGTGTCCATATACTGATAGCCACCTCCGTGGCAGAGTAGTCCAACATGTCCATATACAGGGTACTAGCTTCATGGCAGATGAGTCCAACATGACCATATACAGAGAGCTAGATACATGGCAGACAAGTCCAATATGTTCATATACAGAGAGCTACATATTTGAAAGTTCAGTCAAACATATCTATGTACAGAGAGGTAGATACATAGCAGATGAGTCCAACATGTCCATATACAGAGAGCTAGGTACATGGCATATGTGTCAACATGTCAATATACTGAAAGCTAGCTACATGGCAGAGTAGTCCAATATGTACATATACAGAGTTCTAGCTAAAAGGCAGATGAGTCCAACTTGTCTATATACAGAGAGCTAGCTACATGGCAGGGAAGTGCAATATTTACAAATACAGAGTTCTAGCTACATGGCAGATGTGTTCAACATGTCCATAAACAGAGATCTAGCTACATGGCAG
>NW_006408969.1:455515-461018 GCF_000296735.1 Chrysochloris asiatica
CATGGCAGGGTAGTGCAACATTTCCATATACAGAGTACTAGCTATAAGGCAGATGAGTCCAACTTGTCTATATACAGAGAGCGACCTACTTGGCAAGGTAGTGCACCATTTTCATATACAGAGTTCTAGCTACAAGTCAGATGAGTCCACCTTATCCATATACTGAGAGCTAGCTACATATCAGATGAGAACAAAATTTCCCTATACAGAGAGCTCACTAAATGGCAGAGTAGTGCATCAATTCCATATACAGAGTTCAAGCTACATGGCTTATGAGTCCAAAGTTTCCATATACTGAAAGCTAGCTACATGGCAGAGTAGTCAAACATGTCCATATACAGGGTACTAGCTACAAGGCAGATGAGTCCATATACAGAGTGCTAGCTACATTGCAAAGTAGTCCAATATGTCCATATACAGGTTACTAGCTACATGGCAGATGAGTCCAGCATGCTCATATACAGAGAGCTAGCTACAGGGCAGACAAGTTCAATATGTTCATTCACAGAGAGCTATATGGCAGGGTAGTGCAACATTTCCATATACAGAGTTCTAGCTACATGGCAGATGTGTCCAACATGTCCATATACTGAAAGATAACTACATGGCAGACAATACCAAAATGTTCATATATAGAGAACTACCTACTTGAGAGATCAGTCCAACATATTCATGCACAGAGAGCTAGATACATGTCAGACGAGTCCAAAATGTCCATATACAGAGAGCTAGTTATATGGCAGGGTAGCGCTACATTTCCATATACAGAGTTCTAGCTACATGGCAGTTGTGTCCAACTTATCCATATACTGAGAACTACCTACATGGTAGATCACTCCAAATTTCTATTCACAGAGAGCTAGCTTCATGTCAGAGGTGTCCAAAATGTCCAAATACACAGCTAGCTACATGGCAGGGTAATGCAACATTTACATATACAGAGTTCCAGCTACAAGGCAGATGAGTCCAACTTGTCTATATACAGAGATCTAGCTACATGGCAGAGTAGTGCAACATTTCCATATACAGAGTTCTAGCTACATGGCAGATGTGGCCAACGTGTTTATATACTGACAGATAGCTACATGGCAGAGTAGGCCAACATATCCATATTGAGGGTACTAGATTCATGGCAGGCAAGTCCAATATGTTCATATACAGAGAGGTACCTTCTTGGAAGAACCATGTACAGAGAGCTAGCTACATGGCAGATGAGTCCAAAATGTCCATATTAAGAGCTAGGTACATGGCAGGGTAGTGCAACATTTCCATAGACAGAGTTCTAGCTACATAGCAGATGAGTCCAATTTCTCTATTTACAGAGAGCCAGCTATATGGCAGAATAGTGCAACATTTCCATATACAGAGTTCTAGCTACATGGCAGATGTGTCCAACATGTCCACATAATGAGAACTAGGTACATGGCAGAGTAGTCCAACATGTCCATATACAGGGTACTTGATCCATGGCAGATGAGTCCAACATGTCCATATATTGAGAGTTAGCTACATGGTGGAGAAGTCCTATATGTTCATATACAGAGAGATACCTACTTGGCATATCAGTCCAACATATCCCTGTACAGAGAGCTAGCTACATGGCAGAGTAGTGCATCATTTAAATATACAGAGTTCAAGCTACATGGCAGATGAGTCCAAAGCGTTCATATACTGAGTGCTAGCTACATGGCAGAGTAGTCCAACATGTCCATATAAAGAGTACAAGCTACATGGAAGATGTGTCCAACGTGTCCATATGCTGAGAGCTAGCTACATGGCAGGGTAGTCCAACGTTTCCATATACAGTGTTCTAGCTACAAGACACATGAATCCAACTTGTCTATATACAGAGCGCTAACTACTTGACAGATCAGTCCAACATATACCTGTATAGAGAGCTAGCTACTTGCCAGAAAAGTACAATATGTTCATATACAGAGGGCTACCTACTTGGCAGATCACTCCAACATATCCATGTACTGAGAGGTAACTACATGGCAGATGCGTCCAACATGTCCATATACTGAGAGTTAGCTACATGGCAGATATGTTCCATATGTTCATAAACAGAGAGCTATCTACTTGGCAGATCAGTCTAAAAATATCCATGTACTGAGAGCTATCAACATGGCAGATGATTCCAACGTGTCCATATACAGGGTACTAGCTACATGGCAGATTAGTCCAACATGTGCATATACTGAGACATAGCTACATGGCAGACAAGTCCAAGACGTTCATATGTACAAAGCTAGCTACATGGCAGACTAGTACAACATTTCCATATACAGAGTTCTAGCTACATGGCAGATATGTCCAACATGTCCATATACTGAGAGCTGCCTACATGGCAGATCAGTCCAACATGTCCATATACAGGGTACTAGCTACATTGCAGATGAGTCGAAAATGTCCATATACAGAGAGCTAGCTACATGGCAGAGTAATACATCATTTCCATATACAGAGTTTAAGCTACATTGCAGATGAGTCCAAAATGTTCATATAATGACAGCTAGTTACATGGCAGAGCAGTCCAACGTGTCCATATACAGGGTACTAGCTACATGGCAGATGATTCCAAAATGTCCATGTACTGAGAGCAAGCTACATGGCAGATAAGTCCAATAAGTTCATATACAGAGAGATACCTACTTGGCACATCAATCGAACATATCCATGTACAGAGCTAGATACATGGCAGACAAAATCAAAATGTCCATATACAGTGAGCTATCTAAATGGCAATTGTGTTCAATGTGTCCATATACAGGATATTAGCTACATGGCAGATTAGTCCAATATGTTCACATATAGAGAGCTACCTACTTGGTAAGTCAGTCCAAACTCTACATGTACAGGGAGCTAGCTACATGACAGACAAGTACAATATGTTCATAAACAGAGAGCTACCTACATGGCAGGGTAGTGCAACATTTCCATATACAAAGTTCTAGATACATGTCAGATATGTCCAAAATATCCATATACAGAAAGCTAGCTACATGGCAATGTAGTGCATAATTTCCATATTCAGAGTTCAAGCTACATGGCAGATCTCTACCAAATTGTGCATATACTGAGAGCTAGCTAAATGACAGACAAGTCCAAAACGTCCATATACAGATTTCTAGCTTCATGGCAGATGTGTCCTATGTGTCCATATACTGAGAGCTAGCTATATGGCAGACAAGTCCAATATGTTCATATACAGAGAGCTACCTACTTGGCAGATCAGTCCAACATATCCATGTAATGAGAGCTATCTACATGGCAGATGCGTCCAACATGTCCATATACTGAGAGTAAGCTTCAAGGCAGATGATTCCAATATGTTCATATACAGAGAGCTACCTACTTGGCAGATCAGTCCAACATATCTATGTACTGAGATCTACCTACATGGCAGATGATTCCAACGTGTCCATATACTGAGAGCTAGCTACCTGGCAGAGTAGTTGAACATGTCCATATACAGGGTACTAGTTACATAGCAAATTAGTCCGTCATGTGCTGTACTGAGAGTTAGCTACATGGGAGAGAAGTCCAATACGTTCATATATAGAGAACTACCTATATAGCAGAGTAGTGCAACATATCCATATACAAAGTTCTAGCTACATGGCAGATGTGTCCAATGTGTCCATATACTGAGGGTTGACTACATAGTAGTTCAGTCCAAAATATCCATGCACAGAGCTAACTACATGTCAGACGAGTCCAAAATGTGCAAATACAGAGTTCTAGCAACATGGCAGATGTGTCCAATGTGTCCATATACTGAGAGCTAGCTACATAGCAGAAGAGTCCAACATGTCCATATACAGGGTACTAGCTACATTGCAGATGAGTCGAAAATGTCCATATACAGAGAGTTAGTTACATGCCAGAGTTGTACATCATTTCCATACACAGAGTTTAAGCTACATGGAAGATGAGTCCAAAGTCTTCATATAATGAGAGCTAGCTAAGTGGCAGAGTAGTCCAACATATACATATACAGGGTACTAGCTACATGGCAGATGAGTCCAACATGTTCATATAATGAGAGCTAACTACATGGCAGAGTAGTACAACATGTACATATACAGGCTACTAGCTACATGGAAGATTACTCCAACATGTCCATACACTGAGAGCTAGCTACATGACAGACAAGTCCAATATGTTCATATAAAGACAGGTAACTACTTGACAGATCAGTCTAACATATCCATGTAAAGAGATCTAGATGTATGGCAGATGAGTCCAACTTGTCTATATACAGAGAGCTGGCTACATGGCAGGGTAGTGCATCATTTCCATATACTGCATTCTAGATAAAAGGTAGATGAGTCCAACTTATTCATATACTGAGAGCTAGCTACATGTCATATGAGAACAAAATTTCCATATACAGACAGCTCACTAAATGGCAGAGTAGTTCATCAATTCCATATACAGAGTTCAAGCTACATGGCAGATGAGTCCAAAATTTCCATATACTAAGAGCTAGCTACATGGCAGAGTAGTCAGACATGTCCATATACATGGTACTAGTTTCATGGCAGATCAGTCCAACATGCCCAAATACTGAGATCTAGCTACAGGGCAGAAAAGTCCAATGTGTTCAGATACAGAGAGCTAGCAACATGGGAGGGTAGTGCAACATTTCCATATACAGAGTTCTAGCTACATGGCAGATGAGTCCAACATGTCCATAAACTGAGAGCTAACTACATGGCAGATAAGTCCAAAATGTTATATATAGAGAGCAACCTACTTGAAAGATCAGTCCAACATATCCATGTACAGAGAGCTAGCTACATGGCAGGTGATTCCAAAATGTCCATATACAGAGAGCTTGCTACATGGCAGGGTAGTTTACCATTTCCATATACAGAGTTCTAGCTACATGGCAGATGTGTCCAACATGTCCATATACTGAGAGCTAGATACATGCAGTGTAGTCCAACATGTCCATATACAGGGTACTAGCTGCATGGCAGATTAGTCCAAGTCCAATATGTTCATATACAGAGAGCTACCTATTTGCAGATCAGTCCAACATATGCATGTGCAGAGAACTAACTACATGGCAGACAAGTCCAAAATGTTCATATATAGAGAGCTAGTTACATGGAAGCCTAATGCAACATTTCCATATACAGAATTCTAGCTATATGGCAGATGTGTCCAACATGACCATATACTGAGAGCTACCTACATGACAGATCAGTCCAAATATCCATGCACACAGAACTAGCTACATGTCACATGATTCCAAAATGTACATATACAGATGGCTAGCTACATGGGAGGGTATTGCAACAGTTCCATATATGCAGTGTTCTAGCTACAAGGAAGACGAGTCCAACTTGTCTATATACAGAGAGCTACCTACTTGGCAGATCAGTCCAAAATATCCATATATGGAGAGCTAGCTACAAAGCAGACGAATCCAAAATATCCATAAACAGAGAGCTAGCTAAATGGCAGGGTTGTGCAACATTTCCATATACAG
>NW_006408969.1:461308-468704 GCF_000296735.1 Chrysochloris asiatica
AGTGCAACATTTCCATATACAGAGTTCTAGCTACAAGGCAGATGAGTCCAACTTGACTATATATAGAGAGCTAGATATATGGCATATATAGCCAATATGTTCAAACACAGAGAGCTAGCTACATGGCAGACATGTCCATTATGTTCTTATACAGAGAGCTAGCTACATGGCAGACATGTCCAATAGGATTACATACAAAAAGCTGGCTACATGGCAGGGTAGTGCATCATTTCCATGTACAGAATACTAGCTAAATAGCAGATATGTCCAACATGTCCATATATTGAGAGCTAGCTAAATGGCAGAGTAGTCCAACATGTCCATATACAAGGTACTAACTACATTGCAGATGAGTCCAACATGTCCATGTACTGAGAGCTAGCCACATGGTAGTCAAGTCCAATATGTTCATGTACAGAGAGCTACCTACTTGGCAGATCAGTCCAACATATCCATGTACAGAGATGTAGCTACATGACAGACGATTCCAAAATGTCCATATACAGAGAGCTAGCTACATGGCAGAGTTGTGCAACATATCTATATACAGAGTTCCCGCTACATGGATGATGTGTGCAACGTGTCCATATACTGAGAGCTACCGACATGGAAGATCAGCATAAAATAGCCATGTACAGAGAGTTAGCTACATGGCACAAGAGTTCAAAATGTCCATATACAGAGAGCTAGCTACATGGCAGGGTAGTGCAAAATTTCCATATACAGAGTTCTAGCTACAGGTCAGATTAGTCCAACTTGTCTATATAAATAGAGCTAGCTACATGGCAGAGTAGTGCAGCATTTCCATATTCAGAGTTCTAGCTACATGGCAGATGTGTCCAACGTGTCCATATATACAGAACTAGATACATGGCAGAGTAGTCCTACATGTCCATATTCAGGTTACTAGCTACATGGCAGATGAGTCCAACATGTCCATATACTTATTGTTAACTACATGGCAAATGAGTCCAACGTGTATATATATTGGACTAGTTCCCTGGCTAATGAGTCCAACATGTCCATGTATTGAGAGCTAATCCCATGGCAGGCAAATCCAGTATGCTCACATACAGAGAGATACCTACTTGGCAGATCAGTCCAACATATCCATGTACAGAGAGTAAGTTACATTGCAGATGAGTCCAAAATGTCGATATACAGAGAGCTAGCTACATGACAGAGTAGTGCAAAATTTCATATACAGATTTCTAGCTACTTGGCACATATGTCCAACGTGTCCATATACTGAGAGATAGCTACATGGCAGACAAGCCCAATATGTTCATATACAGAGAGCTAGCAACATGGCAGGGTAGAAAAACATTTCCATATACAGAGTTCGAGCTACAAGGCAGATGAGTTCAACTTGTCTATATACAGAGTGCTAGCTACATGGCAGAGTAGTGCAACATTTCCATATATAGAGTTCTAGCTACAAGGCAGATGAAACTAACTTGTCTATAAACAGAGAGCTACCTAAATGGCAGATAAGTCCAATATGTTCATATACAGACAGCTACCTACTTGGCAGATCAGTCCAACATATCCATTTACAAGAGCTAGCTACATGGCAGACGAGTCCAAAATGTCCATATACAGAGAACTAGCTACATGGCAGGGTCGTGCAACATTTCCATATACAGAGTTCTAGCTACAAGGCAGATGAGTCCAACTTGGCTGTATACAGAGAGCTTGCTACATTGCAGAGTAGTGCAAGATTTCCATATAAAGGGTTGTAGCTACATGACAGATGTGCCCAAAGTGTCCATACACTGAGAACTAGCTTCATGGCAGAGTAGTCCAACATGTCCATATACAGAGTACTAGCAACATGGCAGATGAGTCCAGCATGTCCATATACTGAGAGCTAGCTACATGGCAGAACAGTCCAATATGTTCATATACAAAAAGCTACCTTCTTGGCAGATCAGTCCAACATATCCATGTACAGAGAACTAGTTACTTGACCAATGAGTCCAAAATGTCCATATACAGAGAACTAGCTACATGTCAGGGTAGTGCAACATTTCTATATACAGAGATCTAGCTACATGGCAGATGTGTTTAATGTGTCCATATACTGAAAGCTAGCTACATGGCAGACAAGTCCAATATGTTCAAATACAGATTTCTACCTAGGTGGCAGATAAGTCCAACCTATCCATGTAAAGAGAGCTAGCATCATGGCTGACAGGTCCAAAATATCCATATACAGGAAGCTAGATACATGGCAGTGTGGTGCAACATTTCCATATACAGAGTTCTAGCTATATGGCAAAGGGTGCAATGTGTGTATATACTGAGGGCTAGCTACATGGCAGAGTAGTCCAACATGTCCATATACAAACTCCCAGGTACATGGCAGATGAGTCCAACTTGTTTATATACAGAGAGCTAACTGCATGGCAGGGTAGTGCAACATTTCCATAAGCAGAGTTTTAGGTACATGGCAGATGTGTGCAACATGCCCATATGCTGAGAATTAGCTGCATGGCAGATCAGTGCAAAATATACATGCACAGTGACATTATGGCATGGCAGACGAGTCCAAAATGTCCGTATACAGAGAGCTAGCTACATGGCAGAGGAGTGCATCATTTCCATATACAGAGTTCAAGTTACATGGCAGATGAGTCCAAAGTGTTCCTATAATGAGAGTTTGCTACATGGCAGAGTTGTCCAATATGTCCATATACAGAGTTCTAGCTACATGGCAGACGAGTCCAAATTGTCCATATATGAAGAGCTAGCTACATGGCAGAGTAGTGCAATATTTCCATATACACAGTTCTAGCAACAAGGCAGATGAATCCAACTTGTCTATATTAAGAGAGCTAACTACATGGCAGAGTAGTCCAACATGTCCATATACAGGTTACTTGCTACATGGCAGATGAGCCCTACATGTCCATATACTGAGAGTTAACTACATGGCAAATGAGTCCAACATGTGAATATATAGAGGACTAGCTCCCTGGCTAATGAGTCCAACATGTCCATATATTGAGAGCTAGCTACATGGCAGACAAGTAAAATATGTTCATATACAGAGAGCTAGCTACATGGCAGGGTAGTGCAATATTTCCACATACAGAGTTCTAGGAAAAAGGCAGATGAGTCCAACTTGTCTATATAAAGAGACCTAACTACATGGAAGTGTATTGCAACATTTCTATATATAGAGATCTAGCTACATGGCAGATGTGTCCAACATGTCTATATACAGTGTACTAGTTACATGGCAATTGAGTCCAATGTGTCCCTATACTAAGAGCTAGCTACATGGCAGACAAGTCCAATATGTTCATATACAGAAAGCTACCTACTTGGCAGGTCAGTCCAAAATAACCATGTATAGAGAGCTAATTTCAAAGGAGACAAGTTCTAAATGTCCATAGACAGAGAGATAGCTACATGTCAGAGTAATTCATCATTTCCATATACAGAGTTCAAGCTACATGGTAGATGAGTCCCAAGTGTTTATATACTGAGAGCTAGCTACATAGAAAATTAGTTAAACATGCCCATATACAGAGTTCTAGCTACATGGCAGATGTGTCAAACGTGTCAATATTCTAAAGTTAGCTATATGGCAGAGACGTCCAATATGTTCATGTACAGAGAACTACCTACTTGGTGGTTCAGTCCAACATATCCATACACTGAGAGCTAGATAAATGGCAGAGAAGTCCAATATGTTCATGTACAGAGAACTACCTACTTATCGGATCAGTCCACCATATTCATGCTCTGAGAGCTACCTACATGTTAGACAAGTCCAAATTATCCATATACAGAGAGCTAGCTACATGGCAGAGTAATGCATCATTTCCATATACAGAGTTCAAGCTACATGAAAGATACATCCAAAGTGTTCATATATTTAGAGTTTGTTACATAGCCAAGAACTCCATCATGTCCATATGCAGAGTTCGAGTTACAGGCAGATGTGTCCAACGTGTCCATATATAAGGCTAGCTACATGGCAAACAAGTCCAATATGTTCATATACAGAGAACTGCCTACTTTGCAGATCAGTCCAAAATATCATGTACAGAGAGTTAGCTACATGGCAGAGAAGTCCAAAATGTCCCTATACAGACAGCTAGCTACATGGCAGAGTAATGCAACATTTCCATATACATAGTTCTAGCTACATGTCAGATGTCTCCAACGTGCCTATATACTGAGAGCTAGCTATTTGCAGGCAAGTCAAATATGTTCATATATAGATAGCTACCTACTTGGCAGATCAGTCCAACATATCCTTGTACAGAGAGCTAGCTACATGGCAGACGAGTCCAAAATGTCAATATACAGAGAGCTAGCTACAAGGCAGTGTAGTACAACATTTCCATATACAGAGTTCTAACTACAAGTCAGATGAGTCCACCGTGTCCATGCACAAAGAGCTAGCTACATGGCAGAGTAGTGCATCATTTCCATATACAGAATTCTAGCTACAAAGCAGTTGAATCATACTTGACTATGTACAGAGAGCTCGCTACATGGCAGAGTAGTGCAACATTTCCTTATACAGAGTTCTAGCTACACGGAAGATGTGCCAAACCTGTCAATATACTGAAAGGTAGCTACATGGCAGAAAGTTCAATATGTTCATATACAGAGAGCTACCTACTTGGCAGATCAGTCCAACAAATTCATGTACGGAGAACTAACTACATGGCAGACGAGTCCAAAATGTCCATATACGGAGTGCTAGCTACCTGGCAGGGTAGTGCAACATTTACATATACTGAGATCTAGCTACAGTGCAGATGATTCCAACTTGTCTGTACACAGAGAGTTAACTACATGGCAGGTTAGTGCAACATTTCCATATATAGAGTTCGAGCATCATGTCAGATGTGTCCAACGTGTCCATGAACTGCTAGCTAGCTATAAGGCAGACAAGTCCAATATGTCATATAGAGAGAGTTAACTATTTGGCAGATCAGTCCAACATATCCATGTACAGAGAGCTAGCTACATGGCAGACAAGTCCAAAATGTCCATGTACAGAGAGCTACCTACTTGGCAGATCAGTCCAACATATCCATGTACAGAGAGCTAGCTACATGGCAGATGCATCCAAAATGTCCATATACAGAGAGCTAGCTACATGGCAGGGTAGTGTAATGTTTCCATATACAGAGATCTAGCTACATGGCATATGTGTTCAACGTGTCCATATTCTGAGAGCTAGCTACATGGCAGACAAGTCCAAAAATTCCATGTACAGAGAGCTAGCCACATGGCAGGATAGTGCAACATTTCCATATACAGAGTTCTAGCTCATAGGCAGATGGGTACATCTTGTCTATATACAGAAAGCTAGCTACATGGCAAAGTAGTGCAACATTTACATCTAAAGAGTTCCAGGTACATGACAGATGTGTCCAACATGTTCATATTCTGAGAACTAGCTACATGACAGACAAGTCCAATATGTTCATGTACAGAGACCTACCTACTTGGCAGATCAATCCAACATATCTATGTACAGAGAGCTAGCTACATGACATGATAGTGCTACATTTCCATATACAGAGTTCTAGCTGCAAGGCAGATGAATCCAACTTGTCTATATACAGATTCCTAGCAACATGACAGAGTAGTGCAACATTTCCATACACAGAATTCTAGCTTCAATGCAGACGTGTCAAACGTGTCAATATAATGAGAGCTAGCTACATTGCAGAGAAGTCCAATATGTTCATATACAGAGAGCTACCTACATGGGAGATCAGTCCAACATATCCATTTACAGAGTGTTAGCTACATAGCAGACAAGTCCAAAATGTCCATATACAGAGAGTAAGCTACATGGGAGGGTAGTGCAACATTTCCATATACAGAGTTCTTCCTGCAAGGCAGATGAGTCCAACTTGTCTATATAAAGAGTGCTAGCTACATGGCAGAGTAGTGCAACATTTCCATATACAGAGTTCTAGCTACAATGCAGATGTCTCAAATGTGTCAATATACTGAGAGCTAGCTACATGGCATACAAGTCCAATATGTTCATATATAGAGAGGTACCTACATGGCAGTGTAGTGCAACATTTCCATATACAGAGTTCTAGCTACATGGAAGATGTGTCCAACGTGTCCATATACTGAGAGATAGCTACAATGCAGAGTAGTCCAACATGTCCATATAAAGGGTACTAACTACATGGCAAGTCCAATATGTTCATATACAGAGAGCTACCGGGTTATGAATTGGGCTGCGAACCTTACGGTCAGCGGTTCAAAACTACCAGCCACTCCGTGGGAGAAAGATGAGGCTTTTTACTCCTGTAAAGATTTACACCCTCGGAAACCATGTACAAGTTCCCTATGGTTCGGAACTGATTCGACGGCACTTAACAACAACAACAACAACAACCTATTTGGCAGACAAGTCCAACATATCCATGTACAGAGAGCTAGCTACATGGCAGATGAGTCCAAAATGTCCATATACAGAGAGCTAGATACATGGAAGATCAGTCCAAAATATCCATGTACATAGAGCTAGCTACATGTCAGACATGTCCAAAATGTCTATATACAGATAGCTAGCTACATTGCAGAGTAGTGCATCATTTCCATATAGACAGTTCAATCTACATGACAGATGAGTCCAAAGTGTTCATATATTGAGAGGTAGCTACATGGTAGAGTAGTCCAACATGTCCATATACAGAGTTCTAGCTACATGGCAGATGTGTCCAACATGTCCATGTATTGAGAGGTAGTTACATGGCAGACAAGTCCAATATGTTCATACACAGAGAGCTAACTACTTCTCAGATCAGGCCAACATATTCATGTACAGAGAGCTAGCTACATGGCAGACAAGTCAAAAATGTCCATATACAGAGAGCTAGCTACATGGCAGGGTTGTGCATCACTTCCATATACAGAATTCTAGCTAAAAGGCATATGAATCCAACTTGCTTATATATACAGAGAGCTAGCTACATGCCAGAGTAGTGCAACATTTCCATATACAGAGTTGTAGCTACATGGCAGGTCTGTCCAACATGTCAATATACTGAGAGCTAGCTACTTGGCATACAAGTTCAATATGTTCATATGCAGAGAGCTATCTACTTGGCAGATCAGTCCAACATATCCATGTACAGTGATCTACTTACATGGCAGACGAGTCCAAAATGTCCTTATACATAGAGCAAGATACATGGCAGGGTAGTACATCATTTCTATATACACAATTCTAGCTACGAGGCAAATGAATCCAACTTGTATATATACAGAGTTCTAGCTACATGGCAGATGTGTCAAACATGTCAATATACTGAGAGCTAGCTAAATGGCAGACAAGTCCAATATGTTCATATACAGAGAGCTACCTACTTGGCAGATCAGTCCAACATATCCATGT
>NW_006408969.1:469084-483715 GCF_000296735.1 Chrysochloris asiatica
AGATGAGTCCAACTTGTCTATATATAGAGTGCTAGCTACATGGCAGGGTAGTGCAACATTTCAATATACAGAGTTTGAGCTAAAAGACAGATGAGTCCAACTTGTCTATATACAGAGTTAGCTACATGGCCAGGTAGTCCAACATGTCCATATACACGGTACTAGCTACATGGCAGATGAGTCCAACATGTCCGTATACAAAGAGCTGGCTAAATTGCAGGGTAGTGCAACGTTTCCATATACAGAGTTTTAGCTACAAGGCAGATGAGTTCAAAATGTCCATATGCAGAGAGCTAGCTACATGGCAGTGTAGTGCAACATTTCAATATATAGAGTTCTAGATGCAAGGCAAATGAGTCCAACTTGTCTATAAACAGAGAGCTAGTTACATGGCAGAGTAGTCACACATGTCCATAAACACTGTACTAGCTACATGGCAGATGAGTCCAATGTGTCCATATACTGAGAGCTAGCTACATGGCAGACAAGTCCAATATGCTTATATACAGAGAGCTACCTAGTTGGCCGATCAATCCAACTTATTCATGTACAGACTTCTAGCTACAAGGAAGATGAGTACAACTTGTCTATATACAAAGAGCTAGACACATGGCAGAGTAGTGCAACATTTCCATATCCAGATTTCTAGCTACATGGTTGATGTGCCCAACGTGTCCATATACTGAGAGCTAGCTACATGGCAGACAAGTCCAATATGTTCATATACAGACTACTAGCTACATGGCAAATAAGTCCAACATGTCCATATACTGAGAGCTAGCTGCAAGGCAGAGGAGTCCAATATGTTCATATACAGAGAGCTACCTACTTGGGGGATCACTCCAACATATCCATGTACAGAGAGCTAACTACATGGCAGAAGACCCAATATGTTCCTATACAGCGAGCTAGCTACATGGCAGGGTAATGCAACATTTCCATATACAGAGTTCTTTCTACAAGGCAGATGAGTCCAACTTGTCTATATACAGAGAGCTAACTACATGGAAGTGTAGTCCAACATTTCCATATACAGAGTTCTAGCTACATGGCAGATATGTCCAACGAGTCCATATACTGAGGGCTAGCTACATGGCAGACAAATCCAATATGCTCTTATACAGAGAGCTACCTTCTTGGCAGATCCGTCCAAAATATCCATGTACAGAGAGATAGCTACATGGCAAGTTAGTGCAATATTTCCATATACAGAGTTCTAACTACAAGGCAGATGAGTCCAACTTGTCTATATAAAGAGAGCTAACTATATGGAAGTGTAGAGGAACATTTCCATACACAGAGATGTAGCTGCATGGCAGATACAACCAGCCCATATACTGAGAGCTAGCTACATAGCAGAAAAGTCCAGTATGTTCATATACAGAGAGCTTCCTACTTGGCAGATCAGTGCAACATATCCATGTACAGAGAGCTAGCTACACAGCAGATGAGTCCAAAATGTCCATATACAGAGAGCTAGCTACATGGAAGTGTAGTGCAACATTTCCATATACAGAGTTGTATTTACATGGCAGATGTGTCCAACATGTCCATAATCTGAGAGCTAGCTACATGTCAAGTGAGACCAAAATGACCATGTCCAGAGAGATAGCTACATGGCAGAACAGTGCATCATTTCCATATACATACTTCTAGCTACATGGCAGATGTGTCCAACATGTCAATATACTGAGAGCTAGCTACATGACAGACAAGTCCAATATGTTCATGTATAGAGAGCTACCAACGTGGGAGATCAGTCCAACTTATCAATATACGGAGAGCTAGCTACATGGCAGATGAGTCCAAAATGTCCAAATACAGAGAGCTAGCTACTTGTTAGGGTAGTGCAACATTTCTATATAGAGAGTTCTAGCTACATGGCAGAGGAGTGCAACTTGTCTATATACAGAGAGCTAGCTACATGGCATAGTAGTGGAACATTTAAATATACAGAGTTATATCTACATGCCAGATGTGACTAACGTGTCCATATACTGAGAGCTAACTACATGGCAGAGTAGTCCAACATGTCCATATACAGGGTACTAGCTACATGGCAGATGAATCCAACATGTTCATGAACTGAGAGCTAGCTACATGTCAGACAAGAACAATATGTTCATATAAAGAACGCTACCTACTTGGCAGATTAGTCCAACATATCCAAGTGCAAAGAGCTAGCTACATGGCAGACAAGTAAAAAATGTCCTTATACAAAGAGCTAGCTACATGGCAGGGTAGTGCAAAATATCCATATACAGAGATCTAGCTACAAGCAAATGATTCCAAGTTGTCTATAAACAGAGAGCTAGATACATGGAAGGGTAGTGCAACATTTCCATATACAGAGTTCTAGGTACATGGCAGATGTGTCCAAAGTGTCCATATACTGAGAGCTATCTACATGTCAGACGAATTCAAAATATCCCTGGACAGAGAGCTACCTACATGGCAGAGTAGTGCATCATTTCCATATACAGTGTTCAAGCTACATGGCAAATGAGTCCCACGTGTTCATATACTGAGAGCTAGCTACATCGCAGAGTAGTCCAAAATGTCCATATATAGAGTTCTAGCTACATTGCAGATGTGTCCAACGTGCCCATATACTGAGTACTAGCTACAAGACAGACAAGTCCAATATGTTCAAATGCAGAAAGCTACCTCCTTGGCAGATCAGTCCAACATATCCATGTATAGAGAGCTAGATACATGGCAGAGGAGTCCAAACTGTCCATATAGAGAGATCTACCTACCTGGCAGGGTAGTGCAATATTTCCATATATTGAGTTCTAGCTACAAGGCAAATGAGTCCAACTTGTCTATATAAAGAGAGCTAACTACATCACAGAGTAGTCCAACATGTACGTATACAGAGTTCTAGCTACATGGCGGATGTGTCCATAGTGTCCATATACTTAGAGCTGTCTACATGTCAGATGAGTCCAAAATATCCCTGGACAGAGAGCTATCTCCATGGCAGAGTAGTGCATCATTTCCATATACAGACTTCACACTACATGGCAGACAAGTCCAATATGTTCATATACAGAGAGCTAGCTACATGGCAGGGTAGTGCATCATTTTCATATACAGAATTCTAGCTACATGGCAGAGTAATGCATCATTTCCATATACAGAGTTCAAGCTTCATGGCAGATAAATCACAAGTGTTCATATACTAAGAGCTAGCTACATGGCAGAGTAGTCCAACATGTCCATATACAGAATTCTAGCTACTTTGCATGTGTGTCCAACATGTCCATATACAGAGAGCTAGCTACATGGTAGACAAGTTCAATATGTTCATATACAGAGAGCTATCTACTTGGCAGATCAGTCTAACATATCCATGTACAGAGTGCTAGCTACACGCCAGAGAAGTCCAAAATGTACATATACAAATAGCTAGCTACATGGCAGTATAGTATACAGTGTTCTAGCTACATGGCAGATGTTTCCAACGTGTCCATATACTGAGAGCTGTCTACATGTCAGATTAGTCCAAAATATCCCTGGGCAGAGAGCTATCTCCATGGCAGAGTAGTGCATCATTTCCATATACAGACTTCACACTACATGGCAGACAAGTCCAATATGTCCTTATACAGAGAGCTACCTACTTGGCAGATCAGTTCAACATATCAATGTACAGAGACCTACCTACAAGGCAGACGAATCCAAAACATCCATATACAGAGAGCTAGCTATATGACAGTGTAGTGCAAAATTTCCATATACAGATTTGTAGCTATCTGGCAGATGTGTCCAACTTGTCCATATACTGAGTGCTAGCTACAAGGCAAGCAAGTCCAATATGTCCCTTTACAGAGAGCTACCTACTTGGCAGATTAGTCCAACATATCCATGTGTAGAGAGTTAACTACATGGAAGACGAATCCAAAATGCCCATGTACAGAGAGCTAGCTACATGGCAGAGGAGTCCAAAATGTCCATATACAGAGAGCTAGCTACATGGCAGGGTAGTACAATATTCCATTATACAGAGTTCTAGCTACAAGGCAGATGAGTCCAACTTGTCTATATAAGGAGATAAAACTACATGGAAGGGTAGTGCAACATTTCCAAATACAGAATTCTAGCTACATGGCATATGTGTCCAACATGCCCATATACTGAGAGCGAGCTACATGGCAGATCAGTCCAAAATATCCATGCACAGAGAGCTCACCACATGTCAGACGAGTGCAAAATGACCATATATAGAGAGAGCTAGATACATGGCAGAATAATGCATCATTTGTAAATACAGAGTTCAAGCTACATGGCAGAAGAGTTCAAAGTGTTCATATACAGAGAGCTAGCTACATGGCAGAGTAGTCCAATAGGTCCATATACAGAGTACTATCTACATGGCAGATATGTCCAACATGTCCATATTCTGAGAGCTATCTACATGGCAGACAACTCCAATATGTTCATATACAGAGCGCTACATACTTGCAGGTAAGTCCAACCTATCCATGTGCAGAGAGCTAGCTACATGGCAGGGTAGTGCAACATTTCCATAAAAAGAGTTCAAGTTAAAAGGCAGATGAGTCCAATTTATCTATATACAGAGAGATAGCTATAAGACAGGGTAGTGGAACATTTCCATATACATAGATCTAGCTACATGGCAGAAGTGTCCAATGTGTCCATATACTGTGAGCTAGCTACATGACAAAGTAGTAGAACATGTCCCTATACAGGGTACTAGCTATATGGCAGATGAGTCCAACATGTCCATATACTGAGAGTTAGCTACATGGAAGACAATTCCAATATGTTCATATACAGAGAGCTACCTATGTGACAGATCAGTCCAACATATCCATGTACAGAGAGCTAGCTACATGGCAGACGAGTCCAAAATTTTCATATAGAAAGAGGTAGCTACATGACAGGGTAGTGCAATATTTCCATATACAGATTTCTAGCTACATGGCAGATGACGCCCAAGTGTTCATATACTGAGAGCAAGATACATAGCACAGTAGTCCAACATATCCATATACAGAGTTCTAGATACATGGCAGATGTGTCCAACGTGTCCATATACTGAGAGCTAGCTACATGGCAGACAAGTCCAATATGTTCATATACAACGAGCAATCTAAATGGCAGGGTAGTGCAATATTTCCATATACAGAGTTCTAGCTACATGGCAGGTGTGTCCACCGTGTCCATATATTGAGAGCTAGCCACATGGCAGAGCAGTCCAACATGTCCATATACAGGGTACTAGCTACATGGCAGATGAGTCCAACAAGTCCATATATTGAAAGTTAGCTACATGGCAGACAAGTGCTAAATGTTCATATACTGAGAACTACCTACTTGGCAGATCAGTCCAACATATCCATGTACAGAGACCTAGCTACATAGCAGAGGAGTTCAAAATGTCCATACAGAGCTCAAGCTACAAGGCAGATGAGTCCAACTTCTCTATATAAAGAGAGCTAACTACATGGAATGGTAGTGCAACATTTCCAAATACTGAGTTCTAGCTACATGGCATATGTGTCCAACATGTCCATACACTGAGAGCTAGCTACATGGCAGATCAGTCCAAAATATCAATTCACAGAGAGCTCGCCACATGTCATACGAGTGCAAAATGTCCATATACAGAGAGCTACTAGCTACATGGCAGAGTAATTCATCAATTGTATATACCGAGTTCAAGCTACATGGCAGAAGAGTCCAAAGTGTTCATATACTGAGAGCTAGCTACATGGCAGAGTAGTCCAATAGGTCCATATACAGAGTACTAGCTACATGGCAGATGTGTCCAACATGTCCATATACTGAGAGCTAGCTACATGGCAGACAAGTCAAATAAATTCATATACAGAGAGCTACATCCTTGGCAGATCAGTCCAACATTTCCATGAGCAAACGAGTCCAAAATGTCCATATGCAGAGAGCTAGCTACATGGCAGGGTATTGCAACATTTACATGTAGAGACTTCAACCTATAAGGCAGAAGAGCCAATTTATCTATATACAGAGAGCTAGCTACAAGACAGAGTAGTGCAACATTTCCATATATATAGTTCTAGCTACATGGCAGATGTGTCCAATGTGTCCATATACTGAGAGCAAGCTACAAGTCAGAGTGGTACAACATGTCCCTATACAGGGTACTAACTACATGGCAGATGAATCCAAAATGACCATATACTGAGAGCTAGCTACATGGCAGACAAGTCTAATATGTTCATATACAGAGAGCTACATCCTTGGCAGATCAGTCCAACATAGAGTCCAAAATGTCCATATAGAGAGAGCTATCTACATGGCAGTGTAGTATAATATTTCCATATAAAGAGTTCTAGCTACAAGGCAGATGAGTCCAACTGGTCTATATAAAGGAGCTAACTACGTGGAAGGGTAGTGCAACATTTCCACACACAGAGTTCTGGCTACATGGCAAATGTGTCCAATGTGTCCATATACTTAGAGCTAGCTACATGGCAGAAAAGTTCAATATGATCATATACAGAGAGCTAGCTACTTGGCAGGGTAGTGAAACATTTCCATGTACAGAATTCTAGCTACATGGCAGTTGAGTCCCATGTGTTCATTTACTGAGAGATAGCTGCATAGCACAGTAGTCCAACATATCCATATACAGAGATCTAGATACATGGCAGATGTGTCCAACGTGTCCATATACTGGGAGCTAGCCACAAGGCAGACAAGTCTGATATATTCATATGCAGAGAGCAAGCTAAATGGCAGAGTAGTGCAACATTTCCATATACAGAGTTCTAGATACATGGCAGATGTGTCCAACGTGTCCATATACTGGGAGCTAGCTACATGGCAGACAAGTCTGATATATTCATATACAGAGAGCAAGCTAAATGGCAGGGTAGTGCAAAATTTCCATATACAGAGTTCTAGCTACATGGTAGATGTGTCCAACGTGTCCATATACTGAGAGCTAGCTACATGGCAGAGAAGTCCAATAAGTTCATATTGAGAGAGCTACCTACTTGGCAGATCAGTCAAACATATCCATGTACAGATAGCTAGCTACATGGCAGAGGAGTTCAAAATGTCCATATACAGAGAGCTAGCTACATGGCAGTGTAGTGCAATATTTCCATATGCAGAGTTCTAGCTACAAGGTAGATGAGTCCAACTTGTCTATATAAAAAGAGCTAACTACATGGAAGCGTAGTGTAACATTTCCAAATACAGAGTTCTGTCTACATGGCATATGAGTCCAACGTGTCCATATACTGAGAGCTAGCTAAATGGCAGATCTGTCCAAAATATTCATGCACAGAGAGCTCGCCACATGTCAGATGGGTGTAAAATGTCCATATACACAGAGATAATAGCTACATGGCAGAATGGTGCATCATTTGTATATACAGAGTTCTAGCTACATGGCAGATATGTCCAACGTGTCCATATACTGAGAGCTATCTCCATGGCAGCATAGTACAACATGCCCATATTGAGGGGACTGGTTACATGGCAGATGAGTACAACTTGTCTATATACAGAGAGCTAGCTATATGTCAGGGTACTGCAACATTTTGATATACAGAGTTTTAGCTAGATGTCTCACGAGTCCTAAATGTTTGTATACAGAGAGCTAGCTACATGGCAGAGTTGTGCAACATTTCCATGTACAGAGGTCTAGCTACATGGCAGATGTGTCTAACGTGTACATATACTGAGAGCTACCTACATGGAAGAGTAGTCCAATATGTCTATATACTGAGAGCTAGCTACATGGCAGACAAGTCCAATATGTTCATATACAGAGAGCTAGCTACTTGGCAGAGTAGTGGAACATTTCCATATACAGAGTTCTAGCTACAAGGCAGATGAGTCCAACTTGTCTATATACAGAGAGCTGGCTTCATGGCAGAGTAGGGCAACATTTCCATATAAAGAGTTCTAGCTACATGGCAGATATGTCCAATGTGTCCATATTCTGAGAGCTCGCTACATAGCAGAGTAGTTCAACATGTCCATATACAGGGTACTAGCTACATGTCAGATGAGTGCAACATGTCCATATACTGAGAGCTAGCTACATGACAGATAAATCCAATAAGTTTATATACAGAAAACTACCTACTTGGCAGATCAGTCCAACATACCCATGCACAGAGAGCTAGCTACATGGCAGAGTAATGCATCATTTCCATATACACAGTTCAAGCTACATGGCAGATGAGTCCAAAGTATTCATATACTGAAATCTATCTACATGACAGAGTAGTGTAACATGTCCATATACAGGGTACTAGCTACATGGCAGATGGATCCAACTTGTCTATATACAGAGAGCTGGCTTCACTGCAGAATAGGGCAACATTTCCATATAAAGTGTTCTAGCTACATGGCAGATAAGTCTAACGTGTCCATATACTGAGAGTCAGCTACATAGCAGATTAGTTCAACATATCCATATACAGGGTACTAGGTACATGCCAGATGAGTCCAACATGTCCATATACTGAGAGCTAGCTTCATGGCAGACAAGTCCAATATGTTCATATACTTGGCAGATCGATCCAACATATCCATGTACAGAGAGCTAGTTACATGGCAGACGAGTAAAAAATGTCCATATACAGAGAGCTAGCATCATTGTAGTGTATTCTAACTTGTCCATATACAGGGTACTAGCATCAAGGTAGATGCGTCGAACTTGTCTATATACAGAGACCTGGCTACATGGCAGAGTAGTGCAACATGTCCATATACAGGGTCCTAACTACAAGTCAGATGAGTCCAACTTGTCTATATAAAGAGAGCTGGCTACATAGCAGAGTAGTGCAACATGTCCATATACAGAGTCATAGCTACATGGCAGATGTGTCCAACGTGTCCCTATACTGGGAGCCAGCTACATGGCAGACAAGTCCACTATGTTCACATACAGAGAGCTACCATCTTGGCAGATAAGTCCAACATATCCATGTACAGTGAGCTATATACATGACAGATGAGTCCAAATTGTCCATATACAGAGAACTACTACATGGCAGAGTAGTCCAACATGTCCATATACGGGATACTAGCAACAAGGCAGATGAGTCCAAATTGTCTATATACAGAGAGCTAGCTACATGGCAGAGAAGTGCAACATTTCCATATACACAGTTCAAGCTACATTGCAGATGTGTCCAAAGTGTTCATATACTGAGAGATAACTACATGGCAGAGTACTCCAACATGTCCATATAAAGTGTACTAGCTACATGGCAAACAAGTCCAATATGTTCATATACAGAGAGCTATCTACTTGGCAGAGCAGTCCAACATATCCATTTATAGAGATCTGACTACATGGCAGACAAGTCCAAAATGTCCATATATAGAGAGCTAGCTATGTATCATGGTAGTGCAACATTTCCATATACAGAATTCTAGCTCCAAGACAGATGAGTCCAACTTGTCTATATACAGAAGGCTAGCTACATGGCAGAGTAGTGAAAAAATTCCATATACAGAGATCTAGCTACATGGCAGATGTGTCCAACCTGTCCATACACTGAGAGCAAACTACATAGCAGACAAGTCCAATATGTTCATATACAGAGAGCTACCTTCCTGGCAGATCAGTCCAACATATCCATTTACAGAGAGCTTGTTAGATGGCAGACTAGTCCAAAATGTCCATATACAGAGAGCTAGCTACATTGCAGGGTAGTGAAACATTTCCATATACAGAGTTCTAGCTACAAGGCAGATGAGTCCAACTTGTCTATATACAGAGGGCTAGCTACATGGCAGAGTAGTTAAACAGGTAAATATACTGGGTACTACCTACAAGGCAGATGAGTCCAATATATCCATATACTGAGAGTTAGCTATATGGCAGACAAGGCCAATATGTTCATATACAGAGAGCGACCTACTTGGCAGATCAGTCTAATATATCCATGTACATAGAGTTTGCGACATGGCAGACAAGTCCAAAATGCCCATATACAGAGAGCTAGCTACATGGTAGGGTAGTCCAACATGTCCATATAGAGGTATTAGCTACAAGGTAGATGAGTCCACCTTGTCTATATACAGAGAGCTATCTACATGGTAGAGTAGAGCATCATTTTTATATACAGAGTTCAAGTTACGTGGCAGTTGAGTCCAAAGTATTCATATACTTAGAGTAATCTACATGGCATAGTAGTACAACATGTCCATATACAGGGTACTAGCTACATGGCAGATGAGTCCAACATGTCCATATACTGAGAGCTTGCTACATAGTAGACAAGTCCAATATGTTCATATACAGAGAGCTAGCTACATGGCAGAGTAGTGGAACATTTCTTATACAGAGTTCTAGCTACAAGGTAGATGAGTTCAACTTGTCTATATACAGAGAGGTGACTTCATGGCAGAGCAGGGCAACATTTCCATATACAGAGTTCCAGCTGCATGGCAGATGATCCCACGTGTCCATATAGTGAGAGCTAGCTACATGGTAGAGTAGTCCAACATGTCCATATACAGAGCACTAGCTACATGGCAGATGAACCCAACATGTCCAAATACTGAGAGTTAGTTACATGGCAGACAAGTCCAATATGTTCATGTACAGAGAGCTAGCTACATGGCAGGGTAGTGCAACATTTCCATATGCAAAGTTCTAGCTACATGGCAGAAGTGTCCAGCTTGTCCATATACTGAGAGCTAGCTACATGGCAGAGTAGTCCAACATGTCCATATAAAGAGTACTGGCTACCTGGCTAATGAGTCCAATACGTCCATATACTGAGAGCAAGCTATATGGCAGAGTACTCCAACATGTCCCTATAATGAGAGCTAGCTACATGGCAGTCAAGTCCAATATGTTCATATATAGACAGCTAGCTACATGGCAGCGTAGTGCAACATTTCCATATGCAGAGTATTAGCTACATGGCAGAGAAGTCAAAATGTCCACATACAGAGAGCTAGCTAAATGGCAGGGTAGTGCAACGTTTCCATATACAAAGTTCTAGCTACATTGCAGATGTGTAAAACATATTTATATACTGAGTGCTAGCTACATGGCAGACAAGTTCAGTATGTTCATATACAGAAAGCTACCTACTTGTCAGATCAGTCCAACATATACATGAACAGAGAGCTAGGTAAATGGCAGACAAGTCCAAATTGTCCATATTCAGAGAGATAGCTACATGTCAGGGTAGTGCAACATTTCCATATACAGAGTTTTAGCTACAAGGCAGATTAGTCCAACTTGTCTATATACAGAGAGCTAGTACATGGCAAGTAGTGCAACATTTCCATATACAGAGAGCTAGCTACATGGCAGATGTGTCAAATGTGTCCGTATACTGAGAGCTACATGGCATGCAAGTCCAATATGTTCACACGCAGTGAGCTAACTACATGGCAGATCAGTCCAACATATCCATATACAGACAGCTAACTACATGGCAGGACAGTGCAACATTTCCATATACAGAGTTATAGCTACATGGCAGATGAGTCCAACGTGTCCATATAATAAGAGCTAGCTACATTGCAGAGTAGTCCAACATGTCCATATAAAGTGTTCTAGCTATATGGCACATGTGCCCAATGTGTCCATCTACTGAGAGCTAGCTACATGGCAGACAAGGCCATTATGTTCATATACAGAGAGCTACCTACATAGCAGATTAGTCCAAAATATCCATTCACATAGAGGTAGGTACATGGCAGACAAGTCCACTATGTTCATCTACAAAGAGCTAGCTATATGGCAGATCAGTTCAAAATATCCATGCACAGAGAGCTAGCTACATGTCAGAGGAGTCCAAATTATCCACATACAGAGTTCTAGCTACATAGCAGATGTGTCCAACATGTCAATATACAGCGTACTAGATACATGGAAGATGAGTCCAACTTGTTTATATACATAAAGCTAGCTACATGGCAGAGTACTGCAATATTCCATATACAGAGTTCTAGCTACACGGCAGATGTGTCCAACGTGTACATATACTGAAAGCTAGCTACATGGCAGAGTACTCCAACATGTCCATATACAGAGTACAAGCTACATAGCAGATGAGTCCAAAATGTCCATATACTGAGAGCTACCTACATGGCAGTTCAGTCCAAATTATCCATGCACAGAGAACTACCTACATGTCAGACGAGTCCAAATTGTCCATATACAGAGTTCTAGCCACATAGCATATGTGTCCAAAGTGTCCATATACTGAGAGCTAGCTACATGTCAGAGTACTCCGACACGTCCATATACAGGGTACAAGCTACATGGCAGATGAGTCCAAAATGTCCATATAAAGAGAGCTAGCTACATGTCAGGGTAGTCCAACATTAACATATAGAGAGTTCTAGCTACAAGGTAGATGAGTGCAACTTATCTATATAGAGAGTTCTAGCTACAAGACAGGTGTGTCCAACCTGTCGATATACTGAGAGCTACCTACATGGCAGATCAGTCCAAAATATCCATGCACAGAGAGCTAGCTACATGTCCGAAGAGTCCAAAATGTCCCTACATAGAGAGCTACCTACATGGCAGAGTAGTGCATCATTTCCATATACAGAGTTCTAGCTACTTGGCAGATGTTTCCAATATTTCCATATAAAGAGTACTAGTTACATGTCAGACAAGTCCAAAATGTCCATATACAGAATACTAGCTACATGGCAGATGAGTCCAACATGTCCATATGCTGAGAGCTAGCTACATGTCAGACAAGTCCAATATGTTCATTTACAGAGAGCTACCTACTTTGCAAATCAGTCCAACATATCCATGTATAGAGAACTAGCTACATGGCAGATGAGTCCAAAATGTTCACATAAAGAGAGCTAGCTACATGGCAGGGTAGTGCAACATGTCCATATACAGGGTACTAGCTACATGGCAGATGAGTCCAACATATCCATACACTGACAGCTAGGTACATGGCAGAGAAGTCCAATATGTTCTTATACAGAGAGCTACCTACTTGGCAGATCATTCCAACATATCCATGTACATAGAGGTAGCTACATGGCAGGGGATTGGAACATTTCCATTTACAGAGTTCTAGCTACAAGGCAAATGAATCCACCTTGTCTATATACAGAGAGCTAGCTACATGGCAGAGTAGTGCCACATTTCTGTATACAGAGTTCTAGCTACATGGCAGAAGTGTCCAACGTGTCCATATACTGAGAGCTAGCTACATGGCAGAGTAGTCCAACATGTCCATATATAGGGGACTAGCTACATGGCAGATGAGTCCAGCATGTGTATATACTGAGAGCTAGCTACATGGCAGACGAGTCCAAAATGTCCATATACAGAGAGCCAGCTTCATGGCAGGGCAGTGCAACATTTCCATATACAGAGTTCTAGCTACATTGCAGATGTTTCTAACGTGTATATATACTGAGAGCTAGCTACATGAAAGAGTAGTCCAACATGTCCATATATAGGGCACTAGCTACATGGAAGATGAGATCAACATATTTATATACAGAGAGCAAGCTACATGGCAGAGTAGTGCAACATTTGCATATATAGAGTTCTAGCTACATTGCAGATGTGTCCAAAGTGTCCATATACTGAGAGCTAGCTACATGGCAGAGGAGTCCAACATGTCCATATACAGGGTACTACCTACATGGAAGATGAGATCAACATATTTATATAAAGAAAGCTAGCTACATGGCAGAGTAGTGCAACATTTGCATATACAGAGTTTTAGCCACATTGCAGATGTGTCCAAAGTGTCCATATACTAAGAGCTAGCTACTTGGTAGAGTAGTCCAACATGTCCATATACAGGATACTAG
Organism: Chrysochloris asiatica; assembly: GCF_000296735.1. Classification (NCBI taxonomy): domain Eukaryota; kingdom Metazoa; phylum Chordata; class Mammalia; order Afrosoricida; family Chrysochloridae; genus Chrysochloris; species Chrysochloris asiatica. The sequence continues at coordinate 482,885 of NW_006408969.1, forward strand.
ATACAGACAAATGAGTCAAAAATGTCCATATACAGAGAGCTAGCTACATGGCAGAGCAGTGCATCATTTCAATACACAGAGTTAAAGCTAAAAGGCAGATGAATCCAAAGTGTTCATAAACTGAGAGCTAGTTACATGGCAGAGTAGTCCAACATATCCATATAAAGAGTACTAGCTACATGGCAGATTGTCCAACGTGTCAATATACTGAGAGCTAGCTACATGGCAGAGTAGTAAACATATCCATATACAGGATCCTAGCTAAATGTCAGATGAGTCCAACATGTCCATATGCTGAGAGCTAGATACATGGCATACAAGTCCAATATGTTCATATACAGAGAGCTTCCTACTTGACAGATGAGTCCAACATATCCATGTACTTAGAGCTAGCTACATGGCAGATGAGTCCAAAATGTCAATGTACAGAGAGTTAGCTCCATGGCAGGGTACAGCAACATTTCCATATACAGAGTTCTAGCTACAAGGGAGATGAGTACAACTTGCTATATACAGAGGTCTAGCTATATGATAGAGTAGTGCAACATTTCCATATACAGAGTTCTAGCTACATGGCAGATGTGTTCAATGTGTCCATATACTGAGAGCTAGCTACATGGGAGACAACTCCAATATGTTCACATGCAGTGAGCTAACTACTTGGCAGATCAGTCCAACATATCCAACTACACAGAGCTAGCTACATGGCAGACAAATCCAAAATGTCCATATACAGAGAGCTAGTTACATGGCAGGTTAGTGCAACATTTCCATATACAGAGTTCTAGCAACATGGAAGATGTGTCCAACGTGTCCATATACTGAGAGCTA